>NW_025969983.1:0-13195 GCF_021869965.1 Rhincodon typus | reverse complement strand
CTCCGCTTGGTTTCCCCGATGTAGAGGAAGCCACACCGGGTACAGCGGATGCAGTATACCACATTGGCAGATGTGCAGGTGAACATCTGCTTGATGTGGAAAGTCTTCTTGGGGCCTGGGATGGGGGTGAGGGAGGAGGTATGGGGGCAGGTGTAGCACTTCCTGCGGTTGCAGGGAAAAGTGCCGGGTGTGGTGGAGCTGGAGGGGAGTGTGGAGCGGACAAGGGAGTCACGGAGAGAGTTGTCCCTCCGGAAAGCAGATAAGGGTGGGGAGGGAAAGATGTCTTTGGTGGTGGGGTCGGATTGGGTTAGGGTTAGGGTTAGTTTGTTTCAGATTTCCAGCACCTGCTGTATTTTGCCTTTATTCAAGTCTAGTTAGGAGCCTAGTTAATTATCGTTAAAGGATGCTGACTGAAATTTCACAGCCTCTCACCAGTTTGCCAACATGACAGGTGGCAGTTTAACAGACTGGATGGGCACCCAATGGCAGACTAATGCCAACAATCAAATAAGTACACAAGGCTTCCGTCTCCCTGTGCATGTTGAAATTCTCCCATTCCCCAATCCTTTCCCACACCTGTGCCTCTGGCTACTTTTGTTAGTTGCATTTATATTTTTAAAAAGTTGGTGAGAGGAGGCTCCCATGTTGGATCAACCTGTCAGATACTTAAATTCCACTGCATCAGCTGGCCCTCTGAAACTGGACACCCTCTGATTGTTCCTCTGGCTTTGAAAACCCTCATGCACTTCCCCAGTTAAAAGAAACTCCTGTCTCCATACTGACCCAGAAGGAAAAAGTAGTAAAACCTGAAAATGAGACATATAGGTCTAGCTCACCTTGTAGTTGTTTTAATTCCCCTATTTAGACATATTACATCCCCAGGGAATATGGAACCTAAATTCAGACCTCTGGGCCACAGTGTGTCAACCTATCACTTCACACCAACATTCTTCCATCTCATTCTGTATACTTCAAAATGGAGGTTTGGCATAACCAATACCTCCATTTCCAAGGAATCTTGTTTATTTCCTTTGATCCAAATTTCTGCTTGATACAAATCCTAATAAGTAGCTGTTTCTTCAACAGGGACAGGTTCATGATTCAAAAGACATCTCCACTCCTGTTTCTCAGCCCAAGGCAGAATTTCAGTACAATGTATTATCACTGACTGAAGAACACACATTCATGTGCAAAAGCAGCCCAGGTGCAGAGTTCTTGAAAGGAATAGGCAGCCGACTCTGGACAACTGGAAAAACAACTGGAAACACTCAGCAACTCTGGCACCTTCTTTGGGACAAAAGCAAAATTAACATTTGAGTCTGGTCAAAGTTCATCAGAATTGATAGTAGCGAGCAAAAAGTAGCATTTATGCTGAAGACGGGATTGGGGTGGAAGGGTCAGTAGGGAGAAGGTGGAAGTGAGCAGATAGTTGAAAATAGAGCCCAGACAGAGAAAGATATGTGAAAAGGGGTAGGCAGACAAGGGTGTTCTTGATAGTAAGTTAGGACTGAAGAGAAGCTGAAGATTAAGAATAGGAGAGAATGGCTCGGCTGTGCTGAAAGCAACCCCTGTAATGACAGGACCAGGGTGTGGGGGTGAGTAAAAGACATGGGAGGACATATTCAGGCTCTAAAGTTATTGAACATGATGTTGAGTCATAGCGGCTGCAATTATGAGTGCAAATGGTTGATCAGTGCAAACTTCAAGAACAGCATTTCATCTTTCACTTGGGGATCCTGCAGTTTCCAGAAATCAGCATTGAGTTCAATAACTTTAGAGACTGAATACATCCTCCTATATCTTTTACTCACCCCCACACCCTGGTTCTGCCATGACAGGGGTTGCTTTCAGCGCAGCCTATCCATTCCCTTTTATTCTTGGCTCTCCTTATCGCTTATTCAGCATCTCTTCAGCCCTGGCTTACTATCAATAATCTCCTCATCTGGTTACACCTTTCACATCTCTCTTTCTGTCTCCCTCTCCCCCTCTCTGGACTTTGTCTCTACTTTGTGTTCACTCCCCGGACCGCCAACATCCTATCCCACCCCCACATCCCCCCAACCTCATCTTCACCATAAATAGCAGTTTTTTTTCCCCTAGCTGCTATTAGTTATGATGAAGAGCCACTGGTCTTGAAACGTAACTCTGTCTTTTCTCCGCAAACCTGCTGAATTTCTCCAGCAATTTCTGCTTTCGTTCAAATCTCCAGCATCCGCAGTCCTTTTTATTTATCACCGGAAGTGTAATTTAGAAAATCTTCTGCTCTCGCAAAGTCTGTGGAGATGCTGTGGAGTGTTTTTGAAAGTGTTATGGTGAATTGTGTATTGACCAGGAAGTGATGCTGCATTCTCACATGGAGGACAGAGAGATAGGTGATCTGTCTGTGCAGACGCTGCAACAGAAATGGAGCTGTAATGACAGTGCAAGCTCTGCACAATGTCATCTGTTAATCTGGAGACAAACTTCTCTGTCTTTCCTAATGGTGATAGGAGGATGCTTTGTGAACTAACCAATGCACCTAACATCTTGATGTGTATTGTCATTAACTATTTGCAACCCCATTGAATTATTTATTTGAGTCCTCAAAAGCAGTACAATCTGTGATATTGCCCTCCAGTGATATGAAACATTCTTTATCCCAGGACTGTTGCAGCTCACTCATTTCTGTATGTTCCCAATTTGCATCCAAAGTACATGCATCTCCAATATCTGAGCCATTGTCTGCAATCAAGTGATGGAGCCTTCTCAGCACCCCCACTACTAATGACTCCAATGTTCATCTGTCATATTGGATTCTCCTTGCCCTGGTGTTCAATTTACCATTGTTCAAATTGCAATTGTTCAGCATCTCATCTACTTCTGTTCCTCCACCATTGACACTCAAGAGCAACAATATGTACCGTCCACGAGATGCACTGCAAAAAATCATCAAGGCTCCTAAAACAGCACCTTCGAAACCTATGACCACTACCACTATCATTCAGAAGGACAGAGCAGAATATACTTGGGAGAATTACCACATGCAAGTGCCCTCCAAGCCACTCATCATCCTGTCTTGGAAATTTATTGACAAACCTTTAGTGTCACTGGGTCAAAATCCTGGAACTTCATCCCTGAACACGCAATGGGTCTACATGCAGCAAATGAATTTTCGCAGTTCAACTCACCGTACCTTCTCCTTACCAATTAGAGATGATAACAAATGTGGGGATAGCTAGTGATATCCAGATCCATTAATGGATAACAAAAGAGCCATTACTCTTCAGTGCAGCTTTGTTTTAGATAGGACAGTCAACATTTAAGAAGGGAAAATTATGCCATGTGATATATGAATAAAGCTGGTGAGAGCTGCAAATTTGCTTGCTGACCAGTTCAGTTTGAATGAGTATGAGAACCTTGTGAATTGTGACTCTCTTGCCCATAAACTTGGGATAACAACATTTGTGTTGCAATAGAAACACACACAATGAGAAGAAGCGCAGCGCTACTACAGAAAGCACAATCAGTGATGCTCATAACTTGACATTACTGATGTTAGCATCACCTTTAATATCCATGACTGTTGGGTTTATTTGGTGTCATGTTAGTCCTAAGAAATGTTGGGATGGCAGCAGGTGTTGTTTCAAACCTGATACCAAATACACTGCAAATGTTTGCATGCTTCTTGATAGTACAAGCAAACATCAGACTACTGTGTGTGCTGAAAATCATATCTGTTAAATTAATCAACTGGCTATCCATTTGGACACTATGTTTTGTTTAAAATTACAGTTTGATCCATGAGTAAGAGTACACACTGAAATGTAGCTTATCATATTACACACTTCATTGGATTTGGTTGACAAGGCTTTATAAAAATGTTTATAAGAATTATATTCAAATCTTTGACTCAGATCAAATGGTAGAAGTTTGGAAGAAGTTAATTTATTTCCCACTGTTATTTTGCATAACAAGATATTGAATAGCTTTTCATTTCTCTCTATATCTTAGCAAAAAAATTGTGAGAATACAATGTCATTCCTCTAAGTATTCACATCCAGTAATTTGCATGCCATGTATAAATAAGCTGCAAATCTTATTGCAGAATGACCCTTCTTAATGTTCAAACATTTATTTTGCATCAAGAGGAATTGCACTAGCTTAGCCTAGATGTTAAAAACACCTGTCTTTGTCCTCTGTGGATCTCCATGCTGTTGGGTAGCTGGCTCTGATACTGTAGTTTGGCAGCTATGCTGAAGCAACATGCGGATTCAGTAACTGAAGAACAGGTGTTCTTTCCCATTCTGTAATATATTTAATATCCTCCTGCTGATTAACCTATAATCTATTTCTTCATAACACTGTTCCTCCCTCTTAATTGTTCAAAAGCAGACAGACCACTGCCAGAATCCCAAATATTTCCTTATTGAAATACAAGTTTGGGATGGACTAAGTGTGAAGTGCTTAAGACTAGTTTCATCTCAGAATAATTTAAACTTTTGTTCTCCCTTAATGAATGAATACAGTTCTTATAAATATCATGGTCATCATGTGCTCCTCCTCAAAATTAGAAATGCTAGGAAATGACGAACAATCTTCCCAAGGAGGTCTACAGCACAGAAAAAGGCCTTTCGGCCCATCCAGTCTGTGCCAGTCAAAAACAAGCACCTAACGTAGGATGTCAGTTCTTATCATATGATAGCTTTCATCTGATACCTACTTAGTACTTTGAGCTGAAATTAATGTGCTTACCGTTTGAATATAAATCAACTGTTGAGACAAAGTATAATGCATTTCATCATCAAGTAAGATTATTAATTTCATTACATTTGAATGAGAGTAGTTTTGTACTTCTAATCGATGTTCCCTGAGACTTGAATTTAAAGGGCTCAAATTCAGTATAGAAAAGACACCTTTCAGCATTTCCTAGCATAAAAAGGAAATCCCAAAGTAGTAAGAGGAGGAGTAGGGTTGATTACTATCCAAAAGGGAAATGTACACTTCGAAGCCAAAGACATAGAGGAGGTTTAATAATTGTTTTGCATCTGTATCTACCAAGGAGGTAGATGTTATCCAGGCTGTGGTGAAAGAGGGGAAAACTTAATCATTACAAGGATTGAAGATCAATAAGGAGGAAGAACAGGGTAATCTGTCGGTAAAGCTGATAAGGCACTGGGACCAAAGCCATTCATCCCAGGTTAAGAAAGAGAGAGCCGACATTGCTGAGGCACTGACAGTAATCTTTCCTAAATTGTTCAAAAAAGATTAAAAAGATAAAACCAGCAATTACAGATCAGTCAGTTTAAATTCAGTGGTGGGAAAACTAATAGAAAGAATTAATTGTAATAGAATTAACAGACACATAGAAAAACATGGATTGATTTGCAAGAGCCTACATGGCTTTATTAAGAAAAAATCATGTCTAACCGACTTGTTGGAATTTTGTGAAGAGTATGAGGGCAAGGCCCTTGATGGACATGAACTTCCAATCCTGCAGCATGCAACAGACTTGTGAGCAAAGTCATAAGTCATAGAATAAAAGGGACAGTAGCAACGTGGATGTAAAATTAATCCTATCGTTAATCGATGAATCTATGACTGATCACAAGAAATAGAGAACAACGGTAAATGGGTATTTTCCAGGCTGGAAGAAGGTTTGCAATGGATTTCCCCAATCGTTTTCTGAAATATATATAAATAATCCAAATCTTGGTATGCAGGAGACAATTTCAAAGATTAAGGATGACTCAGATCTTGGGAAAACAAATGTAGAGGAATTCAGAAGGACATTCCCGCATTGGTGGAGTGGGTGGATAGGTGATAGAGGAGGTTTAGTGTAGAGAAGTGTGACGTGATGTACTTTGGTACAAAGAACACAGAGAGATAGTATTAAAAAGTGTACTATTGTAAAGGTGTGCAGGTGCAGAGAGGCCTGGTTGTATATGCACATAAAGAGACAAGACCCTTCAGTTATAAGGAAAGATCAGACAAGCTGGGGCTGTTTTCCTTGGAAAGATGGCTGAGCAGAGATTTGATAGGGGTCTAGACAAAGTGGATTGCAAAAAAAATGGCCCCACTTGTAAATGGATCAAAAATCAGACAGCACAGTTATAAACTGCTTTGCAAATGGAGGAGTAAGCAGTGGTATATTGGTAATATCACTGGACAATTAATCCAGAACTCCAGGCTAATGAGCTGGTTTGAAAATGGCAGATAGTGAAATATCAATTCAATTTTAAAAAGGTCTGGAATAAAAAGATAGCCTAATTGAGAACTGTTGATTGTTGTAAAACCCATTTCGTTCAATAGAGAAGGAAATCTGCCAGCCTCACCTGATCTGTCCTACATATGACAGAAATGTACAAAAATATGGTCAATTTTTAACTTGGGCAGTTAGGGATGCCCACTTCTCATGAATGAATGAAAATTAAACACAATGTTAGAAAAATGTTACTTTTCTCATTCAGTGAGTAGCAAGGTTCTAGAATACACTGCCTGGAGGTGTAATGGAAGTTGGTTTAATTGAGGCATTTAAGAGGGCATTGGATGATGATTTAAATAAAAATAATTTGCAAGGTTAGGGAAAAAAGGCAGGGGATTTTCAATAAGTTAAAATGTTCAGATGCAGGTGCAGACATAATACACTGAATAGCTTCCTTCAGGACTGTAACTCTTCTGTGATTCCTTCCATTCATCTAAGCATTGAATTGAAGTCAAATCTGAGAGATGAAGGAAGATTGTGCCAAATCAGCTGTTTACCAAGACTACCAAATAACTTTTTGAAAGAAATAAATGGAAGGCAGATCTACCAGATTGAATTTTGTGTAGGTGATATAAATACCGACCATTAATGGGAGAACCAGTTGGAAATACATAGCACCTCTCTGAAGGGTAACCAGCATATTAATTACAATTAAACACATTACCAATCAACACAGGCAGTCCACAGAATTGGAAATCCCCGCCTGTGAGAACTGATCTGCTGACACCTTTGCCATAATGTGAGATCACATCTTTGATTTCTGGGATTTGGGAGTTGCTTATAAACAGACCCTCAGAAACTACCACAGATGTAGTGATGGGCTTTTTGTTTTAAGCTGGATATCAAATCTGACAGGGTGTTACTTACATTAGCTACAGTAATATAAGAACTAGATATAAGTCACATAGCACTGCAAAATTCACTATTAATTACAGCTCCTGATATTTACATATATTACAACACAGGTACTCCATGTGGACTAGAATTAAAGAATTCAGTTGCAAGCTGTAACATGCTTCCTTCAGCGAGTCAAGCTTCAAGTAGCCCCAGTAAGATAGCAAATAAGACTTTTATACTCTCAAGTCATATGTTATGACACAGTGATGACATCTTGAGCATGTCTGTAAAATGTATATGCATGCTAACTGCAGGTAGAGCAGGCACACATGGGTATAGGTTCAAGAGATGATCAAAGGTAAGATTGAAAAACAGCAATCAGGATACTATGGAAAGCCAGGAGAGAAGTCACAAAGTGAAGAGACTTAGAAAGAAATTGCTGATATTACCCTGATAGCACTGTGCATGGACCTGCACGACATGGACTGTCTTGGTTCAAAAATATGATTCACAATAAGTCTCTCAAGGACAATTTGGCAACAATAATAAATGCTGAACATGTCAGTGTCACATACATCTCAAGAACTAATGATAAAAAGAGTACAGTCAATGTTCCCTTGATTAAGTGTCGTCTTGAAGATAGTGTTGGATGCAGGTAAGTCTGCAAATTGTACGATGTAAACCTAGAAGATATTGCAAAGGTTGGGTAGTATCAGTTCATGAAAGAATCCATAAAACAAAGCAAACATGAAAACAGGGAGTAGGCTATTGAGTTTGCCAGGCCTGTTCTGCCACTTGACGAGATTGGCTACGTCTATGCCATTTTCCTTCAATTTCCCTGTATCCTTTTACATGATTAGCACCCAGCAACCTACTGATTTTCATTTCCTTTTAATAGTGTTATTCCTACTGGCTTTCTTACCCTCCCAAACTGTGACTGATCTACAAGCAGCATAATTAGAAGCTGACAGCTCATCTGTTCGATACAAACTAGGCCCAGCTACTAAAATCAGTCAGTTCATAGAATCAGATAGGCATTACAGATTCTATTTCGATTTCTGTCTTGAACATGCTGAAAGATAATGAATTTAGTACTTTAGAGGTTAGATTGGTTAGTAAGGACAAAGTGATAGCTAAACAAGAGTTGATGAAGGTAGAATAAAGAAGCTATTAGTTGGAGATTCCCAGAATAGAAATTAGAAACCGTTACATTTTACTGAATTCAGCACTCATATAATAGAAGCATGAGTAAGTGTTTCAGTCTAGGGGGCACTGAGGCAGTGGATTTAGCATAATGCACACTGAATACTGGGAAAGGTAGTATGGTGGACTCAACATGCAATTCTAGGAACCTAAACAGTTTTAAGATCATTGACAAAAGAAACAAGAAAATAAGGGAATTATTTTAGCATAGTTTTATTCAACCCGCAAAACTCTGGGGGAAGCAGTGGTCTGTTGATATTGTAAAAAAGTAAATTTGCCATAGCCCAGAACCCTCATTAGAGAGGGGCAACTGATTGTGGTTTAACCTAAGGGTCAGCATGCCTCAGGCAAAGGAAGAGGTTGAAAGGGATAGCCTTTCATGGCAACTTCAGCCAGAGTAGGAATTGAACCCACAATGGTGGTGTTACTACATTACAAACTAGCCATCCAGCCAACTGAGCTAACTAACCAGGACTGGCAACTAATTGGATAGCTTCTTCAAAAAGCTTGAAAACACATAAATGCCTCCCTAATTCTTTATGTGATTCATTGACAAAGGAAGGTGTGATCTCCTCCAAATACACTTATCACAATCGATTGGCAATTCACAAGGGACTTGTTTGAAAATTAACCTTGCAAAACTGGACATGAGGCTTGTACCCAGAAATTCAGGGTTAGCTTGTGAATTTTAGACATAAAATAGCTTTTTCTTTTCCACAATCCAATAATTAAAGAAGAAATCAGCAAGTCAGCTAATAATACTGAGTAAACAGACAGTTTGCAGGTTTCCTGTTGCACAGTGTAAGTGTCCCTGTCTCTGAGGAAGAGGACCTGGGTTCCACTCCCATCTGTTCCAGAGGTGTACCCCTAACATGTCTGAACAGGTTGATTAGAAATATCTACTGTAATTCAGATTTCAGGTGGGAACTATTTCTAAACAGACAATTTGCAACGCAAGCGGTTCAGCTAATGAAATATACATTCAGGCAACACTAAGCCAAAACAGTTTGCAAGCCAGAAAGGATGATGTCAAGAACATATTTGCTGTATTGGATGGTTGACAGATATTTTGTACAAAGCTGACCAATGTAAAATAGAAACATAGTATGACAGTATTTAATCTCAGGCCTCAGAGCATAATTTGGTTAGGTAGAGTGCCATGACATCCTGAAAGCATTTGCAAGTTACTGGAAGCAGGAGGTGACAGAGATAGAGCAAAGAGATATCCACAGTTGATAATGCACCACATTTCTCAAGAAGAAGACCAACCTATGAGCCCTCAGAACCAATTTGACAACGGACCAAATGATTATTGAGTTTAGTAAATCATAAGGTAACCTCGAAATGAACCTTTCTCAAATACGCCTGAAGCACACTATGATTTAAAGTTCACTTGCACTCATCAAATGTTTGTAGAGGTTCATTAATGTTTACCTAAATGTGCAACAATATATTGATTTCAAGCAAAATGTGCAACATAACACTGATTACATCTTTATTGCCAACTAACCGTCTGTTGCAAACAAAAACATTTAACACAAAACATGTTGTGAATCAAATACCTATCTGAATACCTAGTACTACACTGAATCTTTATCCATTAAAATATTAGTTCTGATGATATAGTTGGTGAATGCTGTTAGCAGTCTTACTTCCTTACTTGATTTAGTCCATGATAATTCTGGAAAATCATTTTTGATTTGATAGGCAAGGGATTGCAGATTAGAATCATTTTATTCTGCAAGGCCTTGCCTAAACAATAAAAAGTAATTTTCCAGCATTATCGAAGACTAACTCAGTTAAAGATGTACACATGTTAACAGTATTCAGCATCTAATTGATAAACCTTGTATACAGATATTATTAAAAAATGAAGAAATCATCATGGAGCAAGATGAATACATTTCAGTTCACTCTGAAATTAACCCCAATCTTAATCCAAACTTCACTCTTGTAGTTTGACAACTAGAATTGACTGTTTGATAGCACCATGGTATGCATTTAGATATGGGTGCAGATATGGGTGGGTCTCAGAAACAATGATGTTTAATGCTATGTGCTTACTGATTTAGCAGCTGAGCCTTGTTTAAGTAGAGAAGATGAGCTACCAGTTTGTAATTACACTGTTTCGAGACCAATCACAATTTGGGAGGCTGGGAAAACCAGTAGGCATACAACCAGTAAAAGGAAATAGACAATGCTGAATGAAAGATGCACATTTAAGAAGTGTTCAGTGAACAACGTAATAATGACACCAGTCAAAATGGCCCTCATTGAATAATGTAATAATGTCCAGGTTTGAGCTGACAGGTGTTAAGTAGCATTCATGCCAGACAATGACCCATCTCCTATAAGAGATAATCTAACTACTGCCCCTTGATATTCAATGGCATTACATCACTATCAACATCCTGGGGGTTACCATTAACCAGAAACTCAATTGGACTCACTATATAATTATCGTGGCTATAAGAGTCAGTCAGAGGCTGGGAATACTGCGGCACGTAACTCACTTCCTGACATCCCAAGGCCTGGCCACCATCGACAAGACCCAAGACCCAAGACCCAAGACCCAAGACCCAAGACCCAAGACCCAAGACCCAAGACCCAAGACCCAAGACCCAAGACGAATGCAGCTTCCAGAAGTTTGACACCATCCAGAACATAGCAGCCTGCTTAATTGCCACCAAATCCACAAACATCGACTCTGTCCACCACGAACACTCATTAGCAATACTGCCTACCATCCTTACAATGCACTGCAGAGTTCTGCCAAAGATCCTTAGACAGCACATTCCAAATCCATGACCAGTACCATCTGGAAGGACAAGAGTTGCAGATATACAGGAAAACCATTATCTGCAGGTTCTCTCTGTTATGTTGGTGCTTCCTTTGGAGCCAGGAATTATATGCCAGTTGGACGAATGGTAAATCTCAACAGGAACACTTTATTAATGATACTCACACCTTCACAGCCAGTTCTAGACGGGACCCAAAGTCTGTCCCTCTGGGTCACTTGACCAGATCTCTTAAAGAGGCAGCATCCCCATCTATTAAATTATGCCCTCCAAGTTACCCACTATGCTGACTTGGAAATATATCACTGTTTCTTCATTGTCATTGTTACAAAACCCTGAAATTTCCTTTCTCACATAATTGTGGATCTATCTACAGCACATGGACTGCCATGGTTCAAAAAGGCAGCCCACCGCCATCTGCTCAAGGGCAACTAGGGTGGGCAATTAATGCCAACCCAGCCAATTACACTCACATCCATGAGTGAATAATAAAAAAAAGAACATGGAAATCCTTTTCAGACTAATTGTAGGCAGCAAACATGTGCCTAAAAATATCAGTCATCAGTCATTGAGAAAGGTGCTTGGGTTGGTGAACGTCAGCAACATAGATGCTCGAACATGGTTCCAATGCATGGTGGAATGTAGTCACTCTTCCAGAGGTGCTAAGGAATACTCATTTTCACATCACTCCTGTTTTCCACATAGCGTGACAAGACCAAACTTTAGCCGTATCATGAGCAATCCTTTCTTGCTTGACAATCCTCACATCAAATCACAACAGGACTGCACTTCCTCTTCTTTGCATTCAATACCTGCTACTGGCTTCACAATGACTTCTTCCACTTGTCACACTCACTGCTTCTTCCTCTCCACATGTACAATAACCTGTTTCATGCATCCTCTGAATTTTTGAACAAGGTCACACATTTTGTGGAGGTGCTGGCGTTAGACTGGGGTGGACAAAGTCAGAAGTCACATAACACCAGGTCATAATCCAACAGGTGTTTTGAAATCACAAGCTTTCGGAGAACTGCTTCTTCACCTGATGAAGGAGCTGCACTCTGAAAGTTTGTGATTCGAAAAAACCTGTTGGACTATAACCTGGTTTCATGTGACTTCTGGCTAAGTCACATATGAACATATTTCTACTTGTTTGCAGGGAAGGAGACTCCAACCAATGGGACTCTTCAAGGACAGAAGCAGTGTCCAGCTATTCCCAACATTGACTACAATGGAAGACAATATGACAATATCAAATTATAGAGCAGGTTTGAGGGACCAAATGGCCTACTCGGGCTCCTATTTCATATGTTTGTTATGATAGTACTTGAACTCTGTGGCAGAGGGATCGAGATAAGGGATTTAGACTTCTTCTATTCCTGTTATCTTTCTAATTAACTCACTAACTCACCAACAAATGTGCAGAGTAAAACAACCTAGGTCTTTAATCCATTGCCACTCAGATGTTTACCCTTGCCAGTGTGTATTATTCCTTATCTCTACATCACCTTCTAGGTTCTTTAAATGATTTTGACTATTGCAATAACACAGATCGAAAGAGGCAAAATTTCTGAAGAAACACCATTACTGACTTTAATCTTAGCAAGCATGAGTGCGGACATCCCTATCACAGAACTGCGCAGGTCGATTCAAGTTGACTAATTATGGAGTGAGGATAGAATGGAAATCCCAGGAAATTTGTGGCTAGACTCCATTCTCAGGGTCTAACTGTGTAAAAGAGAACAAAGATGCTGCCTTTGCCAGAGCAGCTTCCAAAAATGAAATACTGTCTGTAACCCCAGTCAGCACTGAAAGCATCAGAAACTGGTTGGCAGGGAGCTACCACTCTATGTTAAAAATGGTGGAGAACTCTTCTATAAACTAGTCTGGTGATGTTGTTATTATTGTTGCGCACAGAGTTTGGAGTGTATGCTCACCTCAATAAACAATGCAACATAAACTTTGCAGGGGACTTTGACACCAGCAGTCATATCATTCCTGGGCCATGCAGTCCTGGGCTCAATCATTTTCTCCACTTTAGACAGGGCTGAAGACAGAACAAATGAAGACTTTGGACTAACAAGGTGTAGAGCTGGATGAACACAGCAGGCCAAGC
>NW_025969982.1:0-13200 GCF_021869965.1 Rhincodon typus | reverse complement strand
CAGAAATTTCTGAAGAAGGGTCTAGGCCTGAAACGTCAGCTTTCCTGCTCCTCTGATGCTGCTTGGCCTGCTGTGTTCATCCAGCTCTACACCTTGTTATCTTTAATGTTCTAGGGGACCCTGGTTCGAATCCTGCCACAGCAGATGGTAGAATTTGAATTCAATAAAAAAAACTTTGGAATTAACCATGTTACGATGACTTTGCATTCATTGCCAATTGTTGGAAAAACCCACCTGGTTCACTAATGTCCTTTAAGGAAGGAAACTATCATCCTTACCTGGTCTGGCCTACATGTGACTCCAGACCCACAACAATGTGGATGACTCTTAACTGCCTTCTGGGCAATTAGGGGTGGGTAACCAATGCTGGCCTAGCCAATGATGCCCTCATCCCATGAATGATTCAACAAAAATCATTTTAATAATATTTGCAACAGTTCTTCACCATTTTAAAGCTTGAACTACAGTGCATAAAATCTACCTCTCACTTCCTTACACACACACACACACACACACGCTGGCTCAACTGAGAACATAGAGCTGAAAGGTAAAAAAGTGAGACACAAAAATGCAAGAGGCTTTTATAAGGGGGTGCTCCTCTAGCCACGAGTCTCTACAGTGATCCCTTACTGCAAGTTACATTGCTCAATTAAATTTCTCAAAAAAAGTCCAAAGGCGCTGAAACATCTCTCATTTCAGGGTATACATTTCTGAAGTCATAAAACCCAGGTTTTGCAGTGAATTAATTTATACTCAGATTCAGAGACCTCTGAAAGAGGACCACAGCTGAAAGAAGCTACTCAAATTAACAGCATAGGGAGTGATCAGGCATTGAGAGTTCTGTTCCATTGCAGAGACCAAAGACCGCAGACTTGTGCCAAGCTCTACTAACCTCTCACTTATCATGATCGAGTAATCCAATAGCCCAAGTTCAATCTCCGTTTGCTACAAATTTCAAGCAGATAAGGACTGTAATAAATAAAAGCGATGAATGAACATCACGGAGAAGCTGACAGCTGCTAGAATTCAGCATCAATCTTTTCCAACTGGAATTTCCATCCTGTAAATTATGGTTAGAGGGAATTGGCGAGCCAATTAATATCAAGGTGCTGACTTGAAATACAGCACTGATGAAGCTACCCATTTTGACCCTCTTCACTGTGAGTGGGGAATGTTCAGTTCCCAGGAAAAATGAAGAGCAAACAGGGGACAGAAATCTGTTTTACATAATTGCAGCGTTAGGGACCCGGGTTCAATTCCACCTTCAATGACTGTCTGTGTGGAGTTTGCACATTCTCCCCGTGTCTGCGTGGGTTTCCTCCAGGTACTCCAGTTTCCTCCCACAGTCCAAAGACATGCAGCTTAGGTGGATTGGCCATGCTAAATTGACCGTAGGGTCCAGGGATGTGCAGGTCAGGTGGTTTAGCCATGGGAAATGCACCGATACAGGGATAGGGTAGTGGGGTAGGTCTGGGTGGGATGCTCTGGGAGTGTTGGTTTAGACCCAGTGGGCCAAATAGCCTGTCCTGCACTATGGGGGTCCTGTGAAATGCAGAAGTGATAGTACAGAAGCAGGCCATTTGGTTCATACTGGTGAAGATGATGACTCCTTCCAGCTGGTGTTACCACACACCCAAACCGTCTGGAGTCTCCAGTAACTGAAGGTTAATGTCCAAGAGCATAAACTTGGAGAAAAAGCACAGGGTCACTAAAATAATCAATTTTGCCTTCACTTTTTGTCTAGTAGTTAGGAAAATATCGGGAAGGGTTTTACCATGCAGAGCAGTAGAAATGTCATGACACCTCTGTGAATGTGTCCAATCAAAATTAGGTAAGACTACCCCCACGCTACTTCATTTGCTCCTAACCTTATATCCTTCCATTCTGTTACTCACCCCAACAACACCACCATGTATTTCTGAAACTTCATCTACAAAACAAATCCTCAAGTTTTGTCTTATTGCTCTTTGGCAGAAAGTTCTGCGAGAATTTCTGATTGGTTGTTCCTTTATCTTCATCTGTTTTTTTTTAAAGAAAACTTTTTTAAATTCCAGTGATACCTTAGAGAGAGTTGTTATGTTGAGCCCCACTTTATGAGAGACTCAAATTTGCATCAATGCACATAGGAGTCTTGTAAAGGAAGTCATTTTTGACCAGTCCCCAGGTGAAGACCCCCAAGTTATTACAGCTCCAAATGGTATACCCCAAATTGTCAAGCCCCTGGCTCCCCTTCCTTATTCACCCACCACCTCGGTTGGCCATAACAAGATTAATTTACACAGGATCTCCTCCCTTATGAATACCTTTCTCTGAGACCAAGTGAATTTATGTACTGCAAGGAACCAACTTGATCAGGTTTTCTTAGGTTAACAGAGAGTAAGTTTATTAATTGCTGAATGAGAGAAGAAATGATAACATATTGCAGATACACACACAATGGAAATAAGAAGTGAGTCCATAAAAGTAGGTAAAAGTTGCGGGGCATACAGGCCAGGCTTTGTGAGTCATCTGTGAAGAGTAGATAGTGGAATGTTAATTGTTAAACAGTTGGTTTTAAAATTCTTGCCTTTGTAGGTTAGTCAAAACTTTTTTGTCCTTCCTTCTTTTGAAGATGATTGCCTGACAGTACTCAGAGCAAGAGTCCTCCTCTTCTCCTGTTTCCTTTTGACTGGCTTGTTGGCTTCCAGCTTTAGAGCGAGAGAGTGCTTGACTTGCAACACAAAGCTGTCCATGGGCAGTTCTTCAGTTATGACCTTCACAGCACACTAGCCCTCAAAACTAGGCTAGTATGCAACCAGCACCTCAGGCTATTGGCACACACAAACACCTCAGCTCATTAGCACACCTTCTTCCACTAGCACACACAGACCAGGGTTGAATGTTGTTGTGTAATCTTGGAAGGTGAAGCCACAATACACATCTCTCACCCAGACTGCTGTCTTTTATCTCCATCATATTCACAGTCTAAAATAACTGCTAAGAGATTACAGTTCAGTTTGTAGTGCATCTCTCCGTTTTCAGTCCATCCTTTAGAGACTTCCTTGATACTTTGTCAGGCGTGACGTTCTAGGATCTCTCTCATTCTCCAGCCAGTCACAAAATTTACACTGAGGAAGGGTCACTGGACCCGAAACATTAACTTTGATTTTCTTCTTCACAGATGCTGCCAGACCTGCTGAGTTTTTCCAGCAACTTCTGTTCTTGTACAAAATTTACACTTACAGTCACCTTGGCTGTATCAATCCTCTTTTAACAAGGCTATATTTTGAATTAAAACTCGAAATGCCCATATGTAGACTGGGCCGTGACAGTTTAGTCCCTTGTGTGTGTTCCACTATTCAGTGAAATCATGGCTGATCTTCCACCTAACTCCATATAACCAGTTTTGTCCAAAACTCTTAATACTTTTGGCTAACAGGAATGTAATAATCTCAGCTTTCAAAATTAACAATTGATTTGGCATCATTTCCTATTTGTGGCCAAGAGTTTCAACCTTTACAATCCTTTGTTATGCAGAAGTGGTAGATAACTTCATTCCTCAGAGACGTAGTTCTAATTTATTTATTCCTTTGTCGTGGATTTCCAAACAATGGAAACTGGTTCTCTCCATCTGTCTTATTGGTTCCCCTTAATAGCTTGAGATCTTCTACCAAATTGTTCCTTAGTCTTCTAAACACCAAGGAATACTATTCAAGGTTATGTAAAAAGTACTAACACGCACAGCAATTCTCTAATACTTTATCACCTCCATATGCTTTTCATCAGCATCTGGCAATTCGCCTAAGACAGTGATGGTCTCAAAGCCAGAATTTTGTAGTTGCAAGGAATTGTCATTAAATGTACACAAGTCTGAGAATTCTTTGATTCTGATGATGTTTTAAATATCTGTGCAGAGGATTCAACAGGGCTGAATGAATTGCTAAGCACAGAACCAAGAAGCGAACAGTAGACACACAGTTTGCTGAATTGTTTCAAAGCTGACCAAATTGATATAGAGTATTGGAGAATTATCAGAGTATGTATGAAATAAATATGTACACTTGACATTGACATACAGTTAAGCCAATACCTTAAATAAGTATCTAACCATCAATGAATAGTATCGGCCGTGTTTGGGAAAGTAACACTCTCCCCTCGAGTCATTGGATTTGGGTGCAAGTCCCATTCAAGGACATCAATTCAAGGACATTTCACTGCAGTACTGAAGGAGTGCTACAGTTGTGGCTGTCTAGGTTTTAGCTGCCTGTTTGGTTGGATGCTGATTAGAAGATCCCATGACACAACTTCAATGAAGAATAGCTAAGTTATGCCTTGTGCCCTCACCAAAATGTGTCCCTCAGTCAACATCACAAAAGAACAGGCAATCCACGAGTTATCAGATTGCTGTTTGTGGAGAGTTTTCTGGCAGCTCTGTTTTCTACGTTACAACAGTGTTTACACTTGTAATAAGTTAATTGATGGTAAAATGCTTGGAGATGTCAAATAGGTTGTGAAAAGTGCGATATAAATTCAAGTCATTTTATCTGAATTTGCAGTGACATCCATATCAAAAATTTGTAGTCTTTGCAGTTATGGTGGTTCCCTTGGGTTTAAGGGTCATGTTTACTGGTACATGACATGAACTCCGGGGCTCTCAATAATCCTGACTCCCATCCAGTTTCATTTCCAGAGTGAATCTCATTTTGTCTAACTTACGCCCACAGCCAGAAGACATCGGCCAATCTCCAATGACTTCCACACCAGAAGGAGACAAAGTGGATCTTGAGGCCTTCAGTCAGTTCACCAGGATTATCACCCCAGCCATTACCAGAGTTGTGGATTTTGCCAAAAAGCTACCAATGTTCTCGGAGGTATTTTTGTCGTTGAAAATGTTCTTGACTTTGGTTATGAGGAGGAAATACTTCTACTGTTTAGCATTTTCATTCCCAATTGATTATAAAGCACTGTGATAGCCACAGTAGAACCTGGTGATGTTTAAGAGACAGTATTGCTACCACTCATGGTTGACTTGCAACAGGCGGTTTCAGTTTATGCAATTTCTGACACGCCTGAATTTCCCTTGTCAATTTCTTGCACGAAGTACAGAACAGCAACAAATCCTGGAAACTGACGGTGACTCATTACCTTTGGAAGTAATCAGTGACTGAATTGAAAACAACTGTTGCAATTCAAACCCAAACACCCATTGCAAGTGCCCCGAGAATTGGGAGAGATTGGGCTTTTTGACAGCATACTGCCCCTCCCACCCTCAACACGCACCTCCTTCCCCATGGGAATTTCCTCCTCCCAAACCTCACCACCCTCCTTCATTACTGTCATCATGGGGCAATGATTCTCCGACCCACAGGAGAGGGAAATGGCAGAGGTTTTCCTTTTCTTCACCCCAGTTGCTGTCGCCTGCAGGCCCAATCCCATGGGAGATAGCCGCAGATTCTTCAGCGAAAAGGGCCAGGCCTTGGAGGGCTCTCCCCTCCCTTCAGCCCACCCAGATTCTGAACTGCTGAATGTCCCAGTCATGGGGAATCCTCCCTTCTCACCATCAGGGAATCTATCCTGACCTGTAAAAGATCCCTTTGACAATCTGCTTCATGTGGAGAGGCCATTCCTTCAGAACTGCCCTGAAGTCTCCAGGAGTAAGGTTGGGGCAACAAAGCCAGGCAAGCCCAGAGGAAAATCACAGAAACATTCAGAACTGTGGGCATTATGGATATTTCCTTTGAATGCTTTAGGTTTCTAATTTGAGGAGAATTGCAGTTTGCTGATCAGTCAGGAGCATTCTGATCAAACAGGAAGCCTGCTCTTTTCCAGTTGGCTGTGGGAAGACAGCTGGGTGTGTTTGGTGACCAATAGCAGGAGTATGGGAGTGGGGGTGATTGGAGACAGAAAGTCATGTGACAGAGCTTCCTGGTCTACTTCCAACCAGAGTTGGCAACCTGAGCAGGGACATCCATGCCAAATACATAATTATCACGAAAGTGATGGATTGGGGTGAAATAGTTCACACTGAGGAGGATAAGTGGGGGTAGCCATGGTAAATGAGGGATTACAGGGGACAGGTGGGGGTCTGCATAGGATGCTCTTCAGAGGGTCAGTACAGACTCGATGAGCCAAATGGCCTCTTTCTGCATTGTGGGGATTCTATGATTCTAACTGTTGCAGCAAAGACTTTACCCACGGCTCGAAGGCAACAAGTAATTAGCCTGCTCAAGACTTCTGCTAATGGGTGTCTTGATCTAGGCACAAAGTGATAGAAATGACTACATCACATTATTCAAGATTCAATAGTGTTTTCATGCCCTAAAATGACAGTGCTGCTAATTTTATGCATTCACAGGATGGGGGCATCACTGGCTGGGTCAGCATTTATTGCCTACCCTGAACTGCTTAGAAGACATTTTAGAGTCAACCGCATTGCTGTGGGTCTGGGAGTCACATGGAGGAAAGGACAGAAATTACCTTTCCTAAAGGACATTAGTGAGCCCAAATTGATTGGTTTTCCTGACAATTGACAAGGGCTTCGTAGTCCATAAGACCGTAAGACATAGGAACAGAAATTAGGCCATTCGGCCCATCGAGTCTGCTTCGCCATTCAATAATGGCTGATAGGTTTTTCAACCCCATTGTCCCGCTTTCTCCCTGTAACCTTTGATGCCCTTGACAGCCAAGAACCTATCTATCTACGTCTTAAATGTACTCAATGGCCTGGCCTCCACAGCATTCTGTGGCAATGAATTCCATAGATTCACTAGTCCCTGGCTGAAGGAGTTTCTCCTTATCTCTGTTCTAAAGGGTCTTCCCTCAACTCTAAGTCTGTGCCCTCGGGTCTTGGTCTCTCCTGCCAATGGAAACATCTTCCCAATGTCCACTCTGTCAAGGCCACCCAGTATTCTGTAAGTTTCAATTAGATCCCCCCCCTCATCCTTCTAAACTCCATTGAGTATAGACCCAGAGTCCTCAAACGTTCCTCATATATTAAGCCTTTCATTCCCGGGATCATTCTCGTGAACCTCCTCTGGATCCATTCCAGGGCCAGTACATCCTTCCTAAGGTATGAGGCCCAAAATTGCTCACAATACTCTAAATCATTAAACTCCTGAGTGCAGATTTTTCGTGAATTGAAATTCCACCATCTACCATGGCAGGATTTGAACCCAAGTCTCCAGAACATTACTTGGGTCTAATACCACTAGGCCATCACCACCCACCCCTGAAATATTTACATAATTTATATAAGAACATAAGAGGAGAGGAGCTAGAATAAGTCATTCAGTCCCTCAATCCTATTCCACTATTGTACAACATCATGGCTGATCTTGAACCTTCCCATATTATTCCTATATCCATATGTTTACTGTTATGAAGCGGAGGGTGACCCCCCCCCCCCCACCCAATAACTAAAACTGAAATACCCAAAGAAGCTCGCCTCATTCTCTGTTAAATGAAGTGTGAAAAGTGGTACAATCTGCCTCTCATTCCCCCCTCCACCCAATCTGTTATAAAAGAGGGATTAAGTGAAATGAACTCCTGACAGTCATTCTGTAATCAATAACTAAAAATTTATTTATCTAACTCTAACAGTGAACAAATTAACAGAACTACTAACAAACTGAACAATTCCCCCTTAACTACTAACTATTCCCAAATAAAACAAAATTCTAATGGTGTTCTGTTCCAATAGGTACAAGTTCCACTTATATAAACCAAATTAATGTTTAAAAAATTAAAACTAAATCTCTTGAGATTACAGCCAGAATAAGTCTTCTGGAATGTGCTTTGCCTTCTCCATGTTCCTCCAGTCAGGAACGCCTTCCTCCATCGAATTCTTGTGTCAGGAATATTAGCTAAGAGTGCTGTAGTACCTTTATTTAGATGGTGCTTACTCTGCGATCTTAGTGATTTCTCTGAGAGCCAGTGATTTCCTCTTTTTTTTAGAGCTGATAGCTATTGAGAGCTGTTTTCTTAACAGATAGCAGTTTGTTCTCACCCCAATTTTCCAATGTCCTCTTCTTTTATACCTTTAGTGACCTATTAATTTCTCACAATAGGATTAGTCCAAGGTTGTCAAAACCATCAAATTAAAATTTAATTGGGCTTTTGTATCTAGGGCCCGGTTTAAATTAATTGGCTAAATTCAAGAACAGTTGTCTCTGTGAAAATGCTGCTTTGCTAACAGCATTGTATCAAAAGGCTATGTTTCAATTTCAAGAACTCTCTGTGCATCTGCAGCTGCCTGTAGACAATGTTTTAGTCTCCAAGCCTAAACAAAACACCTTTTAAAGGGACCATGCACTCTTCTCCTCCCCCCATATCATTTTACAAACAAATTCTAACGTCCTGCCTTCCAATCCATAAGTGCTATCCCAACTTCACAACACCTCCCCCCTTAAGAAAAAAAGAACCATAATTATGAAGAGATAGCTTAGTTTTTTTTTCTCTAAATCTTAACGCCACTATTACTAGATACATAGGTCATTACATAGGTCATACACATTTCATACTAATTCTATATACACATATATATAGCATTGAACACTACCATGTCTTATATACACATTTTCCTTTCAAACCCACGAAACACGTCTGCAATAATATTTTCACGACCCGCAACATGTACAATCTGTAAATTAAATGCCTGTAACATAAGACTTTATAGAGGTCCAGCAAGGCAAGTGATGAGTAATGCAATTGCTGGTTTACAGGTAACTGTTCCTCGATCACTTCAATGAATGAGATACAGGAACAATAATAGTGCTATGGATACACACAGCTTATGTTGCTCGCTATAGTGACCAGTGGAGTAGGCACCAGCAGTCACCAAATATGCCTGAGCCAAATTTCAAGCCAACTTTCCTTCCAAACTAATAGAAAGTGAGCAGTTGTGGCTAGTGGGTGAAAGCAGAAT
This sequence comes from Rhincodon typus, assembly GCF_021869965.1. Classification (NCBI taxonomy): domain Eukaryota; kingdom Metazoa; phylum Chordata; class Chondrichthyes; order Orectolobiformes; family Rhincodontidae; genus Rhincodon; species Rhincodon typus. The sequence goes on along the minus strand of NW_025969982.1, from coordinate 4,298 downwards.
CAGACAGGTCATGGTCTGTCAGCCTGCAGATAGTTACCATCTAGGCTTCCCATGTGATGACGTGTTAGCGAGCCATTCAAGCACATTATGCCTCAGTTTAAGACCGGAGAAGAATCTGGATTGCAGACAAAAGGGGAGTGCAAGTTGACATTTCTATAGAAGTGCACATCAGTGAAAAAATGGGAAGTAAGATGCTCAATCGGGAAAGGCTTAATGTGCAAAGCCACAACTTATTTTTATAGATGATGTTGCTTTAATGCCTGGAGGAAGCCTCACCCCAGTGCTAAGACAGAAAGACAGCCCTGTTGCTGATTGCCTGCTGGTGAAGTTAGTTTTTTGTTTAATCTTGTTGTGTTCTGTCTTGTTCAGCTGCCTTGTGAAGACCAGATCATCCTACTGAAAGGCTGCTGCATGGAGATAATGTCTCTGAGGGCCGCTGTCCGTTATGATGCAGAGAGCGAGACGCTGACACTAAATGGAGAAATGGCCGTCAAGAGAGAGCAACTGAAGAATGGAGGACTAGGGGTTGTCTCAGATGCCATATTTGAGCTGGGCAAATCCTTAGCTGCCTTCAGTCTGGATGACACAGAGGTGGCACTCCTCCAGGCAGTTTTATTGATGTCCTCAGGTAAAGCTGCTCACTGTTAAGCATTACTGTCAGATAAAGCATTTTTCTTTTAACCCGGAGTATTTTGTATTATATTCTTATAGCCCCAAAATCAATGATAGTTAGACTGTGAGAGTCAAAGGATAACCAGGCAACAACTGCTTCAGCACAAGATGTGCATTCTCTTGCAAATCACAACATATACTCCAAAAGAAGATGGGAAATACGAACAAGAGTGGTCCATACAGCTCCCCAAGCCCCCTCTGCCATTTAGTTAGATCATAGCAGACTTCTAACTCATCTCCACTTTCTCTCCCTATCTTTATATCCCTCAATTCTTTTACTGTCCAATAATCTAACAATCTCAATCCCAGATTTACTTTCAGGCAAGAGGATGACTTGTTTTTGAAGAGTTCTAAGACGCAAATAACCCCAATACAGTATCCACAGACACAAACACAGAGAACACTGGAGAAACTCAGCAGGTCTGGCAGCACCCGTGGAGAGAGAAACAGAGTTAACATTTTGCATCTTGTATCTTCAGCTCTGAAGAAGAGTTATACCGGACTCAAAACATTAACTCTGTTTCTCTGTCCACAGGTGCTCCCAGCCCTGCTGAGTTTCTTCAGCAATTTCTGTTTTTGTTTCAGATCTGCAGCCTCCTTGTATTTTGCTTTTATTTGATTGCCCAATCTTAAGTCTCTGCGATCTACGAGGCACATGATGCATGGGAGGTTGAGTTGATAGGTTGGTTGAAGGTTCTCTGATGCCTCAACCTTTTCCTGTCCATATTCCTGAGCAAACTCCTCAACATGTTTGGTGCCTTCCCAAATGAACATTCCTGGTTTTGGTGTTCCACAAGCTAGGGCCTCCCATGAGTTGATGGATATGTGTGAGCTCTTCACAGAGCTTAAAGCATCTCCACTGTCCCCCTGGATCTACTCAATAAGTGAGAATCCACAGTTCCCTGCGGTGAAGAATTCCAAAGGTTCACAGAACCCTGAGTGAAAACAATTCTCCTTACCTAAGCTGTGAACGGCTTGATCCCTTCTCCTGAGTCTTTGACCCTTACTTGTAACCTGCCCAGTCAGATTCATGTTTGTCAGAGTGGTAGCCACTGGGCATCAGTGTAGAAATCACCTTTAAGGCCTGTACAAGTGACTGAACAGCCAGTGAGATATGCCTTAGTAGTGACCCTTCTGACTACAATGTATTGAAGGATGTGGACAAGCCTCATAAATAACCACAGAGGCTTTCATACACACAGCCCCATGAAGAGTGAATTCACTGCAGTGAACCATTGGTTTTCAGTTGAGCCAGGGACAAATGCAAAGAGCTAGACTTCAAATAAAGAGACAGTGTGGAGGAGTAAAATTGAAAAGGGGTGGACTACTTTTGAGGGTGGGGCCTCAGGTAAAACAACAAACAGACTGCACTCAATTAGCACCTTTAAAAAGATAAAAGTGTTGCACTACTTCACAGAAGTGTTATCAAGCCAGAGTAAGTCAGCTCACACTTCCCTCTTTCCAACCTCAATGTTGAGGAAGACAGAGCAACAATAAATCTCCACAAATCAAAGGATAAAATCAGATGGGAAGCAAATTCGATTTTGGCCCTTGTGAAAGATAAGGCAGAGGAGATTTGACAAGGTGGGTGCAGAGAGGATGTTTCCCTTATTGGAGAGAATAGAATTAGGAAACGAAGATGTAAATGAGGAAAACTTTCTGTCTGAGAGAGATGTAAGTCTCAATTTCAATTTAATCAGGGGATGTGGGATTCAGTGGCTGGGCCTGCATTTATTTTCCATCCCTTATTTCTCTTGAGAAGGTGGTGATGAGCTGCCTTCTTGAACTGCTGTAGTCAATTTGGTGAAGGTAACCTTAACATGCTGCTCAGGAGGGAATTCCAGGATTTTGGCCCAGCGACACTGGAGGAACAGTAATGCAGTTTTTTACCCAGAGGTTGGAGGGAAGAGTCTTTGAATGTTTTTAAGGCAGGGATCCATAAATTCTTGACTAAGAATTGTTCATTAACATTTGTGAATTTTTATGTTAATTAACACCCTTAAGAGAGTCAAAGATTATCTGGGGTAAGTGGATTTGAGGCCCGGCAATGATCTTACTGAATGGGGGATCAGGCTTTTTGGGCTGAATGGCCGACTCCCTCTCCTATTTCTTACATTTGTACAACGTCAAAAACATCAAAGGTTGATCTTGTTCCTGTCCCAGTTTCAAATGGACAAAAGTAATGAAGAACTTGGGAAAGCCATGATTGACAAGTAACTCTTGTTCTTGCTTCCAGATCGAACAGGACTGACTTGCATTGACAAAATAGAGAAGTGCCAAGAGGCCTACCTCCTAGCATTTGAACACTACATAAACTATCGCAAACACAACATTCCACACTTCTGGCCAAAGCTGCTGATGAAAGTCACAGACCTACGGATGATTGGAGCGTGTCACGCCAGCCGCTTCCTCCACATGAAAGTTGAATGTCCCACAGAACTCTTTCCTCCCTTATTCCTGGAGGTGTTCGAGGACCAGGAAGTGTAGGCCTGAGCGAAAACTGGCTGAAAAACAGAACACACATACACACACACCCACAAACAATCACCGGCTAACTGCCTGGCGTCATGTCCATTGTGGATCATTTTGTCTATCTAAACTTGGCCGAATCTCAAAGAACCATTCCATTAATGCGGGTACCAAGTGCAAATATTTTGCAAGTCGTAGTAAAGTGTTCCTTGGTCCTTGTGCTCTTGTCTTGCAAAGGAAGGTCATGCTGCCTAGCTGTGCGTTGCTGCTTTAACAGCTGATTATATAAAACAGCTAACTCCAAAACAAAATGGCCAACCATCCCATCTTCATTTTTTTTACACGTTCAACTTGGTGCAACCTTTTTTCAGTGGTTTATCATTCTGCAGAAATGTTGTCCTATCTTTGACCACTGCAGCTCTCGGAGAGCAGTCATTCTTTATGACTGGCAACAAAATTTGATTCAACGGTTCGAAAGAAAGAGAGAGAGAGAGAGAGAAAAAGAGAGATGGAACGTCAAGGCATGAACTGCCCTACCTCAGTGTCACAGGGAGGAACTGCAGTGTGGCAATTCAAGAATGGAACGGGATAGAAAGTTGCAGAGAGGTGTTTCTGTGGGAGGTGTCGGCTATGCCTCGCGACCGCAATCGAGTTTGTTTGCCCATGCACACCCGTCTGCAATCCGCTGCCATTCTCAGTGGGAGGAGAAAGCAAAGCCTCCTTCCCGCTGAAGCATCTGAGATCCTCCTGATTCCATCAGCGCTGAGGTCTCCTTTTGTCAGGTGAAGCCTCCTCGCGGCACAGACCTCAGTTACCGGCGGAGAGCAAACCCTAACCGTCGGTGTGTTTTATTTCTGACAAAGGAGCACGGTCAGAAAGGGCCATGCAGAAACGCAGGGGGTAAAAAAAAACAAGAAGTGGCACCTGAGATTACCCAGGCTCATGGGCAACAGGGGATTTAGCTGCATGAAGAAAACATGGGAGGAAAATTCAGAGAATTTTTACAAATGTGTTAAAACTAACACTTGCAATGTGTCTGAGATAACAAGGTATAGAGCTGATGAGCACAGCAGGCCAAGCAGCATCAGAGGAGCAGGAAGGCTGACATTTCGGGCCTAGACCCTTCTTCAGAAATGGGGGAGGGGAAGGGAATTCTG
>NW_025969981.1:0-13202 GCF_021869965.1 Rhincodon typus | reverse complement strand
CTGACTATCCCTAATCAATTTTTGCCTCTCTAAATGTCCATAAATTCTACCTTTTATAATCACCTCCAACAATTTACCCACAACAAATGTCAGACTCAACAGGCCTATAGTTCCCTGGTTTCTCCTTACAACCTTTCTTAAACAAAGGTACAACATTAGCCGCCCTCCAGTCATCAGGCACCTCATCTGTAGTTACACATGATACAAATATTTTTGCTTGGGGGTCACGTGATTTTGTCCCTTACTTCCCACAACATTCTGGGACACATTAGATCAGGTACCAAAGATTTATCCACCTTTATATCCTTTAAGACCTCCTGAAACTCCTCTTCCATAATGTGAACTATTTTTAAAACATCAAAGTTTATTGCTCTGCATTCTTTAGACTCCACTTCTTTCTCCACAGGTAAAAACTGATGCAAAATATTCATTTGGTATCCCTCCCATCTCCTACAGTTCAACACAAAGGTGGCCTCCTCGATCTTTAAAAAGGCCCAACCCTCTCTCTAGTCGCTCTCTTGCTCTTAGTGTATTTGTAAAATTTCTTTGGATTATGCTTAACCTTATCTGCCAATGTTATCTCATATCCCCTCTTTGCCTTCCTGATATCTATCTTAAGAATGCCCCTACACTCTTTATATTGATTAAGAGATTCAATTGAACCAAGTTGTCTATATCTAAAAAAAATTATTTTACTCTAGACCAAAACCTCAATATCTTTATTCATCCACTGTCCCTTAATCTTACCAGTCTTACCTTTCACTCTAGGGGGATTCAGTAACGGTAATGATATTGAATATAAAAGGTTGGATGGTTAAATTCATTCCTGTATGAGATTGTCATTACCTAGCTCAAACATTACTTGTCACTTATCGTCCCATACCTGGATAGTGTCCAGGTCTTGATGCATTTGGACATGGACTGCTTCAGTATTTGAGAGCTGAATGGTGCTGAACATGGTGCAATCATCAGTGAACATCCTTACATCTGACCTTACAAAGGAGGGAAGATCATTAATGAAGCAGCTGCAGATGGTTGGACCTACGATAGTGCACGGAGGAACTCCTGGAAAGATGCCCTGGAGCTGAAATGACTGACCTCAATCAACTACGAGCAATTTCCTGTGCCAGGTATGACTCCAACCAGCAAAGAGTTATTCCCCGATTCCCATTGACTCCGGTTTTGCTGAGGCACTTTGATTTCATAGTAGGTTAAATGCAGCTTTGACATTAAGAACAGTCATTCACATTTCACCTCTGAAATTCATCTATCTTGTCAATGTTTAAATTAAAGGTGTAGGAAAAATCAATTTAATGATTAAGTAACAAGGTGGATTGGTGAGGGTACTGCAGTGAATATTTCTCATGGATTTTAGTGAAGCATTTCACAAGGTCCCAAATGGCAGACTGCTGAGAAAAATTAAAGCCCTTGGGATACAGGGGAATGTGGTGAGTTTGATCCAAAATTTATTTACAGACAGAAAACGTACAGGCCTACAGGACAGGAAAAGGCCCTTCAGCCCATCAAGTCTGCACCAGTCAAAAACAAGCACCTAACTCTTCGAATTCTATTTTTAGCATTTGGCTCATAGCCTTGTATCTCATGGCTTTGCAACTGCACATCTAAATACTTCTTAAATGTTGTGGATTTCTGCCTCTACCACCTTTACAAGTAGAGTTCCAGATTTCCACCACCCTCTGAATGAAAACATTTTTCCTCAAAATCCCCTTCTAAATCTTCTGCCTCTACCTCAAAGCTATGCCCCCAGTCAAAAGATCCTCCTTGTGTAATACTTTGGAATATTATACATACCCATCATGTCCCTGCTCCACCCTCATCCATCCCCTCTGCTCCAGCAAAATCCGGTCTATCCAATCTCTCTTCGTAACTAAAACTGTCCAATCCAGGCAACAAAAACAAACGATAATGGTCAACAGATAGTTTCCAGTGGTGTTCCACAAGGCAGTATTGGGTTCTGGCTATTTGTGGCATATTTTAATGATTTAAACTTAAATGTGGGAGGCAATGATAAGGAAATTTGCAAACAACAAAAAAAAGTTGACAAGATAGTTGATAGTGAAACAGACGGCTATCAACTGCTGGAAGATATTAATGGTTTGGTCAAGTGGGTGAAAAAGTGGCAAATAGAATCAAGCCGTAGAAGTGCAAGGTTATGCATTTGGGGATGGCAAACAAAGCAAGGGAACAAACAGGGAGGCATTGAGAGGGGTAGAGGAAATAAGCGATTTTGGAGCACGTATTCACAGGTCCCCAACTGTGGCAGGACATTGAAATAAGTTGGTACATACATATGAGCTGTTTTCCATCACTGGCTGAGGAATTGAATACAAAAAGCAAGGATGTAATGCTGGAACTATACAACGATTAGGCCACAGCTGGAGTTTCATTGAAAGTTCTGGTCACTACATTACAGAAAAAATGCCATTGCTTCAGAGCATGCAGACGAGATTAAAAGAATCCTGCCAGGATTTGAAAATTGCAGGTTTGCAAGAAGATTTGGATAGGTTAGGGTTGTTTTCCTTTGAGGTGAGTGAGTGAAATAATGAGGGACTTGGATAGAGTGGAGGGAAAGACCTTTTTCTCATAGCATAGCAGTCAATTACTAGGGACACAGAGTTAAGAAGCATTAGAGGGGACGGGAGGGAAATCATTTTCACCAAAGGGTAGTGGGTGTCTGGAATTCATTGCCCAGTTTGGTGGCGGAGATGGAAACCCTCAACTCATTTAAAAGGAACCTGGATCCACACGTGAAATCCTGGAACCTGCAAGGCTACAGACCAGATACCAGTACATGGGATTAGAATGGGCAGCTAGTTCATTCAGCCGGGCAGACAGGGTAGGCTGAATAGCCTTTCTATGCAGTGGACACAATAGCTGATTGGGTAAATGGTATGCTAGTAATAAAATACATTTCAAAAGTACTAATAAGTACATTCCAACTGATAAAAACCACCACTGTAGAAACGCTAATCATTTACATTTAATTGAAAGTGTCTTGTGTTTGGTAAAACGTGACTTCATCCCAATAACCCTCCATTCTATCTGGGGAAGATCCTGGGTCACTTATTCAAACTCCAGCTATGTATCTCATCCTCTCCAGCAGTACAGCTAGGAGATTTGTCTTTAATATTTTACAGTGAAGAATGAAGTGGTATTTGTGATCCTACCTAGACAGACTAGGGTCTTTTGTTTTTCCTCTAAATTAGCAATCTGAAAGCAGACTGCAGAAATCACACTGACAAGAAAATACACATTAAACAACTTTCATTAGCTTCTGAGAGTATTAAATAGTGACTCCCTTTCCTGACAGCACGACATGTAAATTCAAACACATTTTATTACCATCATGTAATTATTTACATTTTGTTACAGTTTGTGGTCATGAACAAAAACTATTATAATGATGGAGCTGTTTACTCTGTTTTGTTGGTGAGGTTTTTGACGTATTGCCAACCTTTCTGAGTGTATTCGTTACATTTTGTAGGTGCAGCTGACAAGAAGCCTGCGGTAGCTTCAACACCTGCAAAACAATTTAAACAAAAGCTGGTTAATCTGGAGATTCTGCTCAGTACAGTACTTTCCTACAGGTATAGGCACAGGCAAACTTACTACAGGCATTCTGCATGGTGCAGGTTTTTGCCAGCTGAGTGTAACATGGCCACAACTATTCCATTACTTAACCCAGTTGCCCAGTTTTCATGGAGTAGCAGGGCTCAACGTCAGGAAGTCCAAGTATCTCTAGCCAAAACATCAACCAATCAACTGCTCTTTTGAACACTGACAAACCTGCTGTGCATTTCTAGCATCTTTCTGCTGTTATTTGTTATTGTCTTTATAAGTTATCCAAAGAGCTCATCCAATCTTCAGAACACTCCTCCCCACTTCTGAGACACTTATCCACCCAATGGCTAAATGGTCCAATGTGGCAAAACACAAATCATTAAAACATTCTGAATTCTATCTAAAAGTCAGAGACTTATTCTCCAGTCACACCAAGTCATAGAGAACAAGCAATCAATCTATATCATGTACCTGTTCTTACTCTTCATCTGGAGTCGACTACTCCAACCGTGTAAAGCTGGCATCTCCCTAGCATTTGTTATACATTTCATTTTTCATGACACTATGTTTGTTGTTCATTAGAACATGAGGTAGACTTGAATAGGGAATACTTTATTGTAGGACTCTCTGCTCGACAGTCAGTCTAAGTCTGAGTCCATAGCTCCCGTGCCAGGTCACCTGACCCACTCTCTTGAAAGAGGCAATACACACCCAACTACAGGCAAAACACCATGCACCTTTCATTTCAATACTCCCCTTAGCTATATATCCAATCATTACTATTATACAGGCATTGTAACTGATATGTACATTGCCAGGAATATTTACAAAAACAAATGGAAAAGGAAAACCACACTTCTGTAGTCTACACTGACATAATCAGTCTCCCAGTAGGTTGGTGATTCCCAGAAGACCATTCCCTTGTCTCAGGAACATTTTCTAGTTTAGTCCCCTAGACTTTCGAAAGCTCCTGTTGTTTCAGATACCTCCCTCTCTGATTGGCTGTTGTTGCCCTCTGATGCTGCCATTATCTCCTCCCTGGGTGTTGTGGCCAACCCTGGCTCAGAGACACATGATTGCATCGGCACTACTGGTCCCATATGGATTAGCTCGTTATTCTGAAGTACTTCCCCCATTGGTAAGGTGAAGTGACCAGCTGATCCGCACTCTCCTCCAGGCCAGTGCATCCCTAGGCTGCACTGTATATGACAACAGTCCTGTCTGAATCACTACCACCACTGGGATCTATTTTTCCCACACTATAATTCTGGGCCAACACAGTCTCTCCTCTTTGGAATACTCTCAACCTGGAGTTTCCCACTCTTCTAACCATCTGTCCTTCTTGATTTCACTGTACCACCTCTCTGGTCTTATCTGGCCTCTGGCCCCTGTAAGTCAAACATGGTTCTCAGCTGGCAGTTAAGGACACTGGTAAGCATTGTGTCATTGCATATGGCATGTTCCTGTACATGCTGAGTAACTTGTCGAGTTGCCATCCTAGAGAATCCTCCCCTTGTGAGACCTTTATGGCCTGTTGCCAGGTTTGTGAAAATCTCTTTGCCTGGTTGATGATCGCAGGGTGATACGGATCCAATCTCATGTCTGACTCTGTGATTTTCCAGGTGCACTTGTTCCAGCACCTTTCCTCTTGGGAAAGAACGCTCATTCTCCACATTAAACATCTACCTGATACGAACGACTCTCACCTCCTGGACAGGTGAGGGTGTAATTCTGGATGGTTTTTATGACAAGCCCCTCCCCTCAGGACCAAGTCCACCAATAGGCTCAAGACTGGGTCATTACAAGTAGTGGTCCACACTTGACATTCTGACACTGGTACCTGGTTATTCCTGGGAAAATGTACATAATTTTCAGGTTCCAGTCAGAAACAACCTTATTTCCCGGTAATGGTAACACTGGTAAAGCATCTGCCTTGTCAGAGCTTCTCCAACTGTCTGTATCTGATTTCCTACGAGTAGGCTGACAGAGCCAGTGCCCATCTCTGCAGGCACGCTGCTGACATCGATGGTTAGCAGTCTGTGGTCTGTCAGTAGCACAAAGTACCATTCTCCCCCAGCTTCAATCGCAGCCCGAGTGCCCTCACGACCACTTCTCTTGACATTATTTCTACAATTGTGCGCAGTTTTCAAAGCCCAGGCAACATCCTTCCTCTCAACAAAAAAGAAAAAATGGTATTTGCATACAGTTTGAGGGCTGCATCCTAACCTCATCACCGGTAATTATGTTTGTGGTTCACTAGAACCATAAATAGAACATGAGATATACGAAGGGTAAACTTGAACAGGGAATACTTTATTGTACGACTCAACTCCACGATCAGTCTTAGACTGCCTTCCCTAGCTCACACTTTCAGGTCACCTGACCCACTCTCTAAAAGGGGCAACACACACACACACACACACACACGTAACATATGGAACAGTCTCATTCTGCTCTAAACAGCGTCCTCGTCTCTGCATTTGTCAATGCTACCACTACTGGGAAATAAAGTTGTTTCTTTAACATTCAGTTTGTGTAGTCCTGTTTCATTGATTTAACCTCCCTGCCTTGCCATTCCTCCAATTTAGCCACTTATGCATCTACTATTTTCAGGATCACCCTGCTGGCAAAAGTGCCTTCCTCAGTCTAGGTTCCTAGCACTCTCTGTGGGGCCCTGCTATCCCACCTCTTATAAAGCTCAGTATCAAATTATTGACTGATGTACTCCCATGAATCACCATTGGGATGCTCTTCTATTGAAGGTGCAAGTTGTTGTGGCAAATAGCACAGATACGTGTAAGTAGGTAAAGGTAAACACATGAGAACAAGCATTCAAGAAAAATGCTGACAGAATGAGATGAAGTAGAGCTGAAGGAGGCTCTTTTGGTGTGAACTTAACTCTAAGTGATTCCTAACTTCACTGGACATGATCTAGAAATTGGCTGCCTTGACTTCTGATGACTTTTTGACTATACAGAAAATCTTAAAAATGTGCAAAATTATATTCAAATCTTTTGCATTGTCCAAAATTATCCTAACACCACAGTTTTAACTGCAAAGTGAATGTTGCTGTGTGGATTTAAGTCAGTGCAACAGAATGTCAAATAGCAGACTGTGAAGCTCTGGCTACAATGCACAATTTTTAAAATTCCTGTCTTTAGCCCTAGTTATTAGAATGTACAGGAGAGCAGTTACCACCTTTCATAAAATTACTGTGTTTATAACTAGAGAGGAAAATAAAGAATTCCTGCTACTGTTCAAGATCCAGTAATTCCTGCAAAAAAGATGAAGGATCTGGGGTCCCAGTGCCTCTTCACAACCTAGTCACCTCCAATCATTGCAAGTCCAGGTTCACACCAGTTTAGCATCTGTTTGAAGTGACTTTTCAAAGGCGGGCATGAAGCTCGGCAACATTTTATTGAAGTTTATCTTTGGACATTTCACTCATTTACCTGTAAAAGTTGCCATAATCTTACCAGACCATAGGGCTAATCTCTCATTAAAGGGAGGTGACTGGTGGACGTTTAAATGGAGAGTCACTATACCTCAGGACAGGGAGAGAGGTTGAGAAGGGGAGTTCGTTACAGAAACCTCAGCCAGTGTAGGAACTGAACCCACAGTGGCATCACTCTGCATTGCAAATCTGCCATCCAGCTAATTGAGCTAACCGACCCCCTATTTACCTGTATTCCAGTACTCATTAATGGGAACGTTCAGCTTGGGAACCTCTGGTAGCTGTGAAGAGAATATAAATGGTCAGACATTATAGCTCAGGCTACAGCTGTTCCTTTCATACACACTGTCAGCAATTCATGGATCACTGCTCAACATATATGCATAGATGTCATCGCCATGGTTCAAATTACATAGAAAACATATATTCTCACATTTACACAGTACACACATATACAACCGTTCTTATCTTGGACACTTAAAAATATCTATGTTTGAGGGCATCAATGGCATAGTGGAATGCAACAGGACTAATAACTCAGGCTAACATTCTGGGGAAACTGAGATAACAAGGTGTAGAGCTGGATGAACACAGCAGGCCAAGCAGCATCAGAGGAGCAGGAAGGCTGACGTTTTGGACCTAGACCCTTCTTCAGAAACATTCTGGGGACATGGGTTCAAATCCAACCACAGCAAGGAAATTTAATTCAAAGAATTTAAATTCAATTAATAAATCTGGAATTAAAACTATGATGCTCCACATCAACTGTCACAAAATCCTCACCTATCCATTTATGCTTTTGGAAATAGCCCAGTAAGCCACTCAGTTCAAGGGCAATTAGGGATGATCGAATAATGCTGGCCTCATCAGCGAGGAACACATCCCATCACAGTATTAAACAAAAACTGCTCTCAAGAAGGCATTAACAACTGGTTGGCTTGTTAAGTAATTTCAGATAGAAACACTACACTAATGAGACTGGAATTTAAGGATAACAGGTTTTCTTTCCTTTTATAGAACCTCAACAACTTTGGCTTTGGACTGAGGAGATTTGATCAGAACAAGTTTTTTTTAAAAAGTTATTATAGGGGTTAAGAAATACTGGGCACAGGAACATACAAATTCACACAGACAGTACTTTGACCAATGCCCTCTTGTTCCTTTGATGAAGGTAACAGATTCATGCACACTGGAAAGTCTCAAATTCAGTCACCAATTCAAAGAATTATTTATCTCAGTCAGGAAAGCTGTCAAATACTCCAACCAAATCTCCTCAATCTAAAGGCATGGTTAACTTGAGGACTTCAATTTACAAAAGGAAGAGTAACCTGTTGTCTTATCCAGTTTATCCACCATGTCACTCCAGTCACACTTTAGCAGGGTAGAGGCTGATCTGCTGTTTGAAATGCCCATAAGACATACAAGCAGGAGCCCATTCAGGCAATCAAGCCTGCTCCACTATTCAGCGAGATTCATGACTGGTCTGATAATCTTCAACTCCACTCTCCTGCCTTTTCCACATAACCATCAATTCCCTTAATGATCAAGAATCTATCTTTCTCAACTTAGAATACACACTCAATGACCCAGACCTCTGCAGTAAAGAATTATGCAGGTTCTCTACCCTCAGTAGAAATCCCACCTCACCACGGTCTTAAACGGTCAACCCGAGATTATTCTCTCTGGTCCGAGAGTTTCCCACAAATGGAAACAACCTTTCCACGTCAAATCCCCAGGAATCTTGTACGTTTCAATAAGGTCACTTCTGACTCTGAGCTCCAATAAATACAGGCCTAAACAACTCAAACTTTCCTCATAAGACAGCCTCTCCATACCCAGGATCAAACTATTGAACCTTCTTTGCACTGTCAACAAAGCCAGTACATCCTTAGACTGGGGACTAAAACTGTTCAGTCTTCTAGGTACGGGGATGACTAATGCCTCATATAGTTTTAGCAAGACCTCCCTATTTTTATACTCCATTCCTTCTAAAATTAAAGGCCAACATTCCATTTGCTTTCCTATTACCAATGAACTTGTATATGCTAGCTTTTTATCATTCATGTGTGTGAATCCATAAGGCTGTGTTGCAGCTTTCTCCATTTGATCGAATTTTAAAAATAACATTTTATAATTAATATTTTCATCTATTCTTCCTGCTGAAAAGTGCATAACCTCACATTTTCCCCAAATCATATTCCATATGCCAAGCTCTTGCCCACTCACTTAACCTGTCTATATGCCTCTGTCATTCTTAAAACATGCCCTTCCATCTATTTTTATGTCATCTGCAAACTTGGCTATAGTACATTCACTTCCATCTTCCAGTCATCAATATATATTGTAAATAATTGTGATCCTCAGCACTGATCCACATTGTGGAGGTGCTGGTGTTGGACTAGGGTGGACAAAGTCAGAACTCACCCAATATCAGTTTATAGTTCACCTGACAAAGGAGCAGCACCCTGAAAGCTTGTGATTTCAAATAAACCTGCTGGACTATAACCTGGTGTCATGTGACTTCTGCCTGATCTACTAATTACAGGTTGCCATTTTCAGGAGAATTACACTTATCCCAATTCTATCCTCTATTAATTAGCCAATCCTCTGTCCAATATACTATCCCCAAGACCGTAAGCTGTTATCTTATTAAACTTATTGAATGAGTTTTGAAAAACCAAAGATATTACACCTAATGATTTGCCTTTATCAATCCTGTTTGTTACCTTCTCAAGAAATGCTAGTTTTTTTTATATTCACTCATGCCATGTGCAAGTCACTGGCTGATGCAGCAGTTACTGACCATCCCTAACTGCCCTTGCAGGTGGTAGTGAGCTGCCTTTATGAACCACCGCAATCGATTTGGTGTAGGTACACCCATAATGGCATTAGGAAGGGAGTTTCCAGATTTTGACCCAGTGACACTGAAGGTCTGGCTGTATGTTTCTATGTCAGGATGGGGAGTTGTTTAGAAAGGAACTTGCTGGTAGTGTTCCCGTCTATTTGCTGCCTTTGTAATTTGTAGATGTAGTGGTCATGGGTTTGGAAGGTACAGTCTAAGACCCCTTGGTGAATTTCTACAGGGAATCTTATAAATGGTACATATTGCTGCTACTGAGTGTCAGTAGCAGAAGGAGTCAATGTTTGAGAGTATGGTGCCAATCATGTGGGCTACTTTGTCCTGATGGTGTGAAGCCTCTCAAGTATTGCTGGACCCGCACTCATCCAGGAAATTTTGAGGAATTTAATCACACTCCTGACTTCTGCCTTGTAAATGGAGGAGTCTGGAGCATCAGGAGGAGAGTTATTTGCTATATCCTCTGACCTACTCTTGTAACCACTGTATTTATGCAGCTTGGCTAATTCAGTTTCTGGTCAATGGTAACCCCACAATGTTGATAGTAAGGTTTCAGTGATGGCAATGTCATTGATTAGATTGTTTGTCACTGGAGATGATCATTGCCTGGCACTTGTGTGGCATGCAAATCACTTTACACTTATCAGTCCAAAGCTGGATATTGTCTAGGTCTTGCTACGTTTACATATGGACTGCTTCAGTATCTCAGTTGTCATGAATGGGCTGGACATTGTCCAGTCATTAACAAATATTTCCATTTCTGACCTTCTGATGAGGGATGGAAGATGAAGCAGCTGACTATAGCTGGACTTAGGACGCTACCCTGAGAAACTCCTGCAGATGTCCTAGAGTGAAGGTTATTGACCTCCAACAACCACAAACATCTTCTTTTGTGCTAGGTATGATTCTTATAAGCGGAGACTCTAATCCCGATTGCCACCGACGCCAGTTCTGCTTGAGGCCCTTGCTATCAATCAGTCGAATGCAGCCTCGATGTCAAGGGCAGCCACAGTTACCTCACCTTTGTCCATCTTTGAAGTAAGGCTGTAATGAAGCCAGGAGCTGAGTGGCCCTGGCTAAACCTAAACTCTGCATCAGTGAGCAGGTTATTGCTAAGCAAGTGCTGTTTCACAGTACTGTTGATGACCTCTTCCACCACAATACTGATGATTGAAAGTAGACTGAATGGGCAGTAATTGATTAGGTAGGTTTGTCCTGTTTTATGTACTGAACATAACTGGGCAATTTTCTACATAATAGGGTTGCTCCAGGTCTGCTCTCCAGCACTTGGCATTGAACCAGAGCTGATCCCCCTGGCCTGGCGGTAATGGTGATAAATTTGAGTAGAAAGATCTCCCCTTTGTGAAGTCAAGCTGACTCGGCTTAATTATATTATGTATTTTTAAATGTTCTGCTATTGCATCCTTTAGGATGGATTAACATTTTCCAGCTAGCCATTTTCTAACAAGCCAGCTAGTTGCATCAGTCTCTTCTTGGGCACAATTTTTCTCATATTCTTTCACTCACGCGCACACATATTCAACTACAGAGTCCCTGTACAATCATTTTGAACTCACGCCAGAAGTAAAGCTTCTTGGGCAACGGAACTGAAGGGTTCTGGTAACAATGGCAGCCCAGCTCAATCAAAACAGGAGCAGGAGACAGGAGACAAAGAATAAACAAGAAAAGAATTTTCTCAGATTATATACTGTACCTCCACACCAAAATACTTGGCCCAGTGATCCATAGCAACGGGTAGCACATTTGACGTAGTCTTCAATATCTCCAAACTGCGCTCCCCATTTCCAAATAAGTCCTGGTCATAAATAATGTACACAGAGCCTCCAATTATCCCAAACTTTGTGAAGAACCTTGAAACAAAACCATTAGGAAAAACAAAATATGAACATGAATTCAACCTCACTAAAAATGAGGACAATAATCAGTTTGGGCTCAAATAGCTAAACAGTATGATTCCTCTGCTTTTATTAACTCAGATTTCAGACAACTGTTCTGCCTCAACCAACAACAAAACTTGCACTCAAGAGTTTAAAATCATTTGAGGTAACTTTCTTCTCCCAAACAGCATGTCTTTAAAGTAGACTGACCAGCCACTTAGCTTAAAATAGGTGACTGCACGTTGTTATTTCTTCTGGATAACCATAAGACCATAAGACATATATGCAGAAGTTAGCTATTCGGTCCGTCATGTCTGCTCCACCATTCAATGAGATCATGGCTGATCTGAAAATCCTTAAGTCCACTTTCCTGCATTTTTTCCATAATCCTCGATTTCCTTACTGATTAAAAATCTGTCTCAACCTTGAACAGACTTAATAATCCAGCCCTCTATGGTAAAGAATTCCACAGAAATTTCTCATCTGATTTAAGCATGCAAACCCTTATTCTGCAAATATGCCTTCTGGTCCTATACTCTCTCCATGAGAAGAAGCCACATTTCTGCATCAACCCTGTTCAGTCCTGTGAGAATCATGCCTGTTTCAATAAAATGACTTCTAATTCTTCTGTAATCAAGTGACCACAGACCCAATCTACTCAACCACTTCTCAGAAGACAGTCCCTCTATGCCTGTTATCAGCCTCATGAACCTTATCTGGACTGCCTCCTAAGACAATATATCTTTCCTGAAATGAGGCCCAAAATTGTTATAGTATTCTCGCTATGGTCTGACTGTGTCTTATATAGTAAAATACTCCAATCAAAATATCCCATTTGCCTTTCCTGTTACCCATTGATCTTGGATGCTAACTCTTTGTGATTCATAGACAAGAACCTGTAAATCTCTATTCTGTAGCTTCCTGTAGTCTTTAAATAATATTTAGCTCCTCTAACTTTCCTAACAAAGTACACCACTATCACAGGGTGCTATCCTGAAAATCCCCTGACTCTCCATGTTTTACAAACACAAACAAAAACAGAAATTGCTTGAAAAGCTCACGAGATCTGGCAGCATCTGTGGAGGAAATCAGAGCTAACGTTATGGGTCTGGTGACCCTTCTTCATTATTGGTCTTTAGCCCCATGAGTTTGTGATGACACTGTCACTTTAGAAAGGTTATAGTTTCCTGAGCACTTTTTCCTCTATTGGTAGTTAATAAATTTATTCCATCTTCTCCAATTGCCCCTTGAATATTTTGGGATTTAAGAATGCTTTTAGTGCCTGTGACGATTTTGGTAAATTTGATGAAACATTATGTAAAAGAAGCAATTCTTATTATTCAACAGCACTTCTCAATGTAACTTTGAGTACTGGTCCATCACAGCAGTGATATAAAACATCTGAAATAAC
>NW_025969980.1:0-13202 GCF_021869965.1 Rhincodon typus | reverse complement strand
TGACTCCCTTGTCCGCTCCACACTCCCCTCCAGCTCCACCACACCCGGCACTTTTCCCTGCAACCGCAGGAAGTGCTACACCTGCCCCCATACCTCCTCCCTCACCCCCATCCCAGGCCCCAAGAAGACTTTCCACATCAAGCAGATGTTCACCTGCACATCTGCCAATGTGGTATACTGCATCCGCTGTACCCGGTGTGGCTTCCTCTACATCGGGGAAACCAAGCGGAGACTCGGGGACCGCTTTGCAGAACACTTACGCTCGGTTCGCAACAAACAACTGCACCTCCCAGTCGCGAACCATTTCAACTCCCCCTCCCATTCCTCAGACGACATGTCCATCCTGGGCCTCCTGCAGTGCCACAACGATGCCACCCGAAGGTTGCAGGAACAGCAACTCATATTCCGCTTGGGAACCCTGCAGCCCAATGGTATCAATGTGGATTTCACAAGTTTCAAAATCTCCCCTCCCCCCACCGCATCCCAAAACCAGTCCAACTCGTCCCTGCCTCCCTAACCTGTTCTTCCTCCCACCTATCCCCTCCTCCCACCCCAAGCCGCACCTCCATCTCCTACCGACCAACCTCATCCCGCCCCCTTGACCTGTCCGTCCTCCCTGGACTGACCTATCCCCTTCCTAACTCCCTACCTACACTCACCTTTCCTGGCCCCATCCCCGCCTCTTCGACCTGTTTGTTTCCTCTCCACCTATCCTCTCCTCTATCCCTCTTCTATCCGCCTCCCACTCTCTCCCTATTTATTTCAAAACCCCCTTCCCCTCCCCCTTTTCTGATGAAGGGTCTAGGCCCGAAACGTCAGCCTCTCTGCTCCTATGATGCTGCTTGGCCTGCTGTGTTCATCCAGCCCTGCACCTTGTTGTCTCGGATTCTCCAGCATCTGCAGTTCCTACTATCTCAGAATGAGGAGGACGTTCATTTGTGATACTCTACACCTCAATTCACCTCCAAGCTAGTCACTTTCCTGACTTGGAAATATAACACTTATTTCAGTGATGCTAAAATGGCTGTCAAAATCCTGGTACTTTCTGCCTAACAACATTGTGGGAGAATCTACACTAAATGGACTGTAGCAGTTTGAGAAGACAGCTTAGCACTACTTTCTCAAGAAAAGCAGGGATGCACAAAAAATGCTGGAGCCAGTGAAGCTCACGTTCCATGAATGAAAAATAAAGAAAATCCAGCATTAAGTGCTGATACTGAACCATGTATCTCCAACATTTTTTTCAATCTTTTATACAGTTTTCCTACGATCATGATATATTCTTTCATGAAATGACACTACATTTTGGAAGCTATCAAAGACTGACCAAGCCTTGTGGACCTCCAATAAATGAACTTCCTTGCAAATTTTGTCCATGAACCATAGAAGATGATGATCAGTATCCAACTGACAGACCACTAGCTCACAAAACACTTTTTACTTTTGATTTTACTTTTGTTAGGAGTTCAGAGCCTGAACAGCTGAGCCCGAAATCAGAACAGGAGATGTTTCAGCAGCCAGACTCGATGGGACTTTCAAGCAGATCAAGCACAAAGCGTCTGCACAAGAAAAAAGTGGACAAGGGCAAGCCTGGACTTGCATAGGAAAACAAGGCCATTTAAAAAATAATCATTTGTGGAATGGGGGTATCACTGGCTGGCCAGCATTTATTGCCCGTCCCTAGTTGCCCCTTTGAGAAGGTGGTGGTGAGCTGCATACCTGAATCATTGCAGCTCACCTGCTGTGGGTTGACCCACAATGCTATTAGGGAGGGAATTCCAGGATGTTGACCCAGTGACAGTGAAGGAATGGCGATGCATTTCCAAGTCAGGATGGTGAGTGGCTTGGAGGGGAACTTGAAAGTGGTGGTGTGCCTGTATATCTGCTGCCCTTGTCCTTCTAGATGGAAGTGGTCATGGGTTTGGAAGGTGCTGTTTGAGGTTTTTTGGTGAATTTGTACAGTGCATCTTGTAGACATTGCTGCTACTGACGGTTGGTGGTGGAGGCAGTGAATGCTTGTCGATGTGGTGCCAATCAAGGAGGCTGCTATGTCCTGGATGGTGTAAAGCTTCTTAGGTGTTGTTGGAGCTGCACCCATCCAAGCAAGTGGAAAGTATCCCATCACACTCCTGACTTGTTCTTTGTAGATGGTGATCAGGCTGTGGGGAGTCAGGTGGTGAGTTATTCGCTGCAGTATTCCTAGCCTCTGACCTGCTCTTGTAGCCACTGTGTTTATGTAGTGAGTCCAGTTGAGTTTCTGATTAATGATAACCCCCAGGGCATTGACAGTGGGGGATTCAGCAATGGTAATACTGTTGAGCGTCAAGGGACAGTGGTTACATTGTCTCTTATTGGTGATGGTCATAGCCTGGCATTTATGTGGTGCGAATGTTTCTTGCCACTTGTCAACTCAAGATTGTCCAGATCTTATTGCATTTGAACATGGACTGCTTCTGTATCTGAGGAGTTGCAAATGGCACTGAACATTGTGCAATCATTGGCGAACATCCCCACTTCTGACCTTATGATGGAGGGAAGGTCATTCATAAAGCAGCTGAAGATGGTTGGGCTTAGGACACCACCCTGAAGAACTCCTGCAGAGATGTCCTGGTGCTGAGACGATTAATCTCCAAAAACCACGGCTATCTTCTATGTGTCAGGTGTGACTCCAACCACCAGAGAGTTTGTCCCCTGATACCCATTGATTCCAGTTTTGCTAGAGCTCCTTGATGCCACACTTGGTTGAATGCAGCCTTGATGTCAAGGTCTGTCACTCTCACCTCACCTCTGGAATTCAGCTCTTTTGTACGTGTTTGAACCAAGGCTGTAATGAGGTCAGGAGCTGAGTGTCCCTGGCGGAACCCAAACTGGGCATCACTGAACAGGTGCTGCTTGATAGCATTGTTGATGACACCTTCCATCACTCTACTGATGATCGAGAGAAGACTGAGGCGGTTATTAGCCGGGTTGGATTTGGCCTGCTTCTTATGTACAGGACATACCTGGGCAATTTTGCACATTGTCGGGTAGATGCCAGTGTCGTAATTGTACTAGAACAGCTTGGATAGGGGAGTGGCATGTTCTGCTGAAATTTTGTCAGGGCCTGTAGTCTTTGCAGTACTCTGTGCCTTCTTAATATCACATGGAGTGAAGTGAGTTGACTAAGACTGGTTTCTATAAGGCTGGGGACTACTGGAGGAAATCAAGATGGATCATCGACTCAGCACTTCTGGCTGAAGGTTGCTGCGAAAACTTCGGCCTTATCCTTTACACTGATGTGCTGGGCTCTTCTATCATTGAGGATGGAGATATTTGTTGAGCCTCCTCCTGCAGTGAGTTGTTTAGTTATTCACCACCATTTACAACTGGATGTGACAGGACTGCAGAACTTGGATCTGATCCATTGGTTGTGGGATCACTTTGCTCTATCTATGACTTGCTATGCTGTTTACCAAGCAAGTAATCCTGCTTGGGGGCTTCACCAGGTTGACACCTCAGCTTCAAGTACGCCTGGTGCTGCTCCTGGCATACTGGTGCTGCTCCTGGCATACCCTCCTGAACTCTCCATTGAACCAAGTTTATGGTAATGGTTGAGTGGTGATATGCCGGGCCATGAGGATTCAGATTGTGCTGCAGTAAAATTCTGCTGCTGTTGCTGGGCCTCAGCAACTCATGGATGCCTAGTGTTGAGATCCTAGATCTGCTCAAAGTCTGTCCCATTTAGCACCATGATAGAGGTTAACCTCAATATGAAGGCAGGACTTCATCTCCACAAGAACTGGTGTGAGGTGGTTGCTGTTACCAATACTGTCATGGACTGATGCATCTGCAGCTGGAAGACTGATAACGATGAGGTCAAATATGTTTTTCCCTATTGTTGGTTCACTCACCACCCGCCGCAGACCCAGTCTAGCAGTAATGTCCTTTAGGACCTGACCAGCTTGATGAGTAGTACTGCTGCCAAGCCACTGTTGGTGGTGGACATTGAAATCTCCCACCTAGAGTACATTTTTTGCCCAATTTTGGCACTAGCCCCCAGATGTTAGTAAGGAGGACTTTGCAGCGTCGACATGCTGTTTCTGCCATTGTCTTTTCCGGTGCCTAGGTCAATGTCAGGTGATCCATTCAATTTCATTTATTTTATACTTTGTAGTGATCTGTACAACTGAATGCCTTGCTAGGCCATTTCAGAGGGCAGTTGAGAATCACCCACATTGCTGTGGGTCTGGAGTCACATGTAGGCCAGACCAGGTGAGGATGACAGATTTCCTTCCCTGAAGGTAATGAGTGAACAGATGGGTTTTTCCAACAATCGGCAATGATTTCATGGTCATCAAATTCTTAAATCCAGACTTTTTTTATTAAATTCAAATTCCACCATCTGCCATGACCGGATTCGAACTCAGGTACCCAGAACATTAGCTGAGAATCTGGATTAATAGTCTAACGACAATACCACTGGAACATCACTTCCCCTGCTACTAGTTTGTATGCTGGAGTACGGAGGCAGGCAAGGTCAAGTCTGGAATTGCCCTGGAAAATGAGGCTGGTTTGAGATTTGGGGTACAGAGCCAGGCAGGGCAAGTCTGGAACTTGTACTGAAAAATGAGGCTGGTTTGTGTATTGGAATACAGACTCGCTGGAGATCCAGTGTTCTCCAAACATGGCATCAGAGATCCCATTGGATGCTGCAACTTTGACCTGGAAGATTGATTGGATGAGGGCCAGAAGGCAGACTGGTAAGGATGCAGGAGGATGCAGCAGGAAGTGATAAGAAGGGACACTTGACGGTTTTTCCCTCAGTGAAGACGAGATCTGGCTCAGCAGCGGACCTCCTAGAGAGACAGAAGCGAAAATGACCACGTGCAAGAGGTAGAAGGTAGAAGCATTTGCAAGAATCTTCAGCCAAAAGTGCTGAGTAGATGCTTCATTGCGCCCCTTCCAGAGGTCCCAGATTCATAGATGCCAGTCTAAAAAATTAGATTCACTCTGTGAGATATCAAGAAACGGTTGGAGGTACTGGATACTGCAAAAGCAATGAGCCCTGACAACATTCTAGCATTAATACTGGAGACCTGTGCTCCAGAACTTCCTGGGCCCGTAGCCAGGCTGCTCCATTACAGTTGCAACACTGGCAAAACCTGATGCTTTTCGTGTCCAGAACATAACATGGTAAATCCAACCTAGCCAATTATTGCCACATCAATCTACTCTAACATCAATAAAGTGATGGAATGTGTCACAATTACCTGCTCACTGATGCTTAATCTAGGTTCTTTCATGGCTACTTGTCCCCTGCCCTTATTACAGCCTTAGTTCAAAGATGGACTAAAGAGCTGAATTCCTGAGTCAGGTACCGGTGATTTCTATTGACATAAAGGCTTGATTTGACCAAGTGTAACAACCAGGAGTCTGAGTAAAACAGAGTCTGAGTGGCAACTGGGACAAAACTCTGTTCTGAAGAAGAGTCACATTGGACTTGAAATCTCAACTGTCTTTCTTTCTCCACAGATGTTGCCAGGCCTTCTGATTTCTCCAACATTTCCTGTGTTTGTTGAGGGGGGAATCTCTGCTGGTTGGAGTTATATCTGACACAAAGGAAAATGGTTGTGACTTCTGGAGATCAGTCATCTCCGCTCCAGAAAATCTGTGCAGGAGATCCTCAGGGTAGCTACCTAGGTCCAACCATCTTCAGCTGTTTCATGAACGACTACACACCATCATAAAGTTGGAGGTGGGAATGTTTGCTGATTATTGCATAATGTTCAACACTGTGACACTGAAGCAGTCCATGTGTAAATGCAGCAAGATTTGGATAATATCTAGTTGGGCTGGCAAGTGACAAATAATATTCACACCACAAAAGTGCTATGCAGTGACCATCTCCAAAAAGAGATAATTTACTTACCACCCATTTAAATTTAATAGCATTAGCATAATCAAATCCTCAGCTATCAACAGCCTACGTTTTCCACTGACCAGAAACTGAGCTTGTCAGCCACATAAATATTGTAGTTACAAGAGCAGATCGGAGGCTCAGAATCCTGTAGTGAATAACTCACCTCTTGACTCCCAAAGCCTATCCACCACCTATAAGGCATAAGTCAGGAGTGTGATGGAATACTCCCCACTTGCTTGACTGAGTGCAGCTCCAGTAACACTCAAAAAGCACGTCATCATCTTATGCATATGCCATCAGCTGAATAAGGACCTGTGGCCCCAGAGGTTGGTGGCAATCACACCTCAGCCATCTTAAAAGTTACAGTTGCCCTTAAGTTCTATGCCAGTAGTTCATTTCAGGAATCTACTGGGGATCTCTGAAAAATTTCATAGGAGTCATCATAAGTAGTCTGATAGGTTTAAAGTTTGTCAGAAGACTTGTAGCTCGGGTTGTGGATGAGGTTGCAGACTTGCTCGCTGAGCTGGTGTGTTTGATTGCAGACGTTTTGTCACCCTGCTAGGTAACATAGTCAGTGCGCCTCCGGTGAAGCGTTGGTGTATATTACATTAGTTTTATTGGTTGTGGGTATGGGGTCCTTTACATTCATCTGTAGCTGTCGCAGGGTGGTTGCTGGTTTGTGGGCTACCCTGATACCTAGGGGTCTGAGTATTCTTGTGGTATCTCTGATATGTCCCTGATGTACGGTAGGGTGACTTGTGTGTCTGGCCGTGTTGTGTCTTGTTGTGCTCTGTCGTGGAGGTAATGGCAGATTCTGCTTTTCGGGTATACATGCCTTCTAAAAACTCCAGTTAAGTGCTTCTGTTCTGCTTTGCGCAATTCCGGGTTGCTGCAGTGTGTTGCGGCTTGTTCGAACAATGTCCTGATGCAGTTCCGTTTATGGATGTTGGGTTGGTTGCTGGTGTAATTAAGTATCTGGTCTGTATGTGTAGTTTTTCTGTATACATTAGTCTGGAGTTCCCTGTTGTTCTTAGGTTCCACCATTATGTCCAGAAGGGGCAGTCGGTTGTTGTTCTCTTCTTTTATGAACTTTTTCCGGTGAGGATGTTGTTTATGTGTCGGTTGGTTTCTTCTAGTCTTGTGCATTTGATAATCACGAAGGTGTCACCTACATAGCGGACCCAGAGTTTGGGTTAGATAGTGGGGAGCGCTGTCTGTTCTAATCTTTGCATTACCACTTCTGCTATCAGTCCTGATATTGCGGATCCCATTGATATTCTGTTGATTTGTTTAAATATGTGGCCATTGAAGGTGAAGTGGGTTGTGAGGCACAGATCCAGTAGTTCCATGGTGCTGTCCTTGTTGATGCTGTCGGTGTCGTGGAGTGTCTGCCTTCCTGATTTGTCCAGCAGTGTGGCAATTGTCCCTTTGGCTAGGTTGATCTTCATGGATGTAAATAGCGCTGTTGCATTGAAGGATACCATTATCTCATCCTCTTCTATCCTGGTGTCCTTGATGATGTTGAGGAATTCTTGGGAGGAGTGGATGGAGTGGGTAGTGTTGTCAGCTAAGTATTTCAGTGTCTGTTGCAGTTCTTTGGTTAGTCTATATGTTGTTGTGTGTGGTAATGAGACAATGGGTCTGAGGGAGACCTCTGGCTTGTGCACCTTTAGGGAGTCCATAGAAGCGGGGTGTGTTGGATCCCTCTGGCTGTCTTGCTGATGTCTCCTGACCTGTGTAATTTCTTCAGGGTTGTTGTGATCTGATTCCCTAAGTGTGCTGTTGGGTCTATCACCATCTGTTGGTAGGTGTCGGCATCTGCCAGTAGTGCACTGGCTTTCTCGATCTATTGAGGTCTATTAAGGATTGCTGTCGTGTGTCCTTTGTCTGCTGGTTGGATTACGATGTTTCTGTTTTTCTTGAGTCTTTCTAGGGCTTTCTTCTCTTCTGTGTTGAAGGTGTTCCATTTACCTATTCTGCTCAGTGTTGGGACTATCATCTGTTTGATGGTCTGCTGCATTTCCTCCATGATTCTGTTGCTCTTCAGTGTCAATTCTAGTGCAGCTAGGAAGTTGATCTTTTTTGGCAGGTCACCTAGGAAGGTGACAAAATGTCTGCAGTCAAACACACCAAAAAAACATCATGGTGGTGTGCTGAACTCTGCATTATATTAGTTGCCAAAAGAAAGATATGATTTGGCAGGCAGAAAAGGAATTGCAGGAGTTAGAAGAAATCACTGAGGGGCAAGAGTGAGGGCATGGATCCTAATGTGGGCGCAGATAGCCAATAGAGAAGACAAGGCAATCTTCTGCCGAGCCAGATAGCCCAGGAAAACTTCATACCAATCTGTTTCCAATGTAACTTTAGCTGGCCAGAGACAGTACATGCTGAGTGTTCATTTATACAGTTGACTGTTAAATTTTTGTTTGTTCTGTTCAATTTCTCATGGATTTGAGATGGCTTCACATTTGTATTATCTATTGTTATGAATGTTCGTAATAATATTATTTCATGAATACTACTGAGTTGTCCCACATCCTGAAACTGCGTCTTATACAACTTACTCCGTGTTGCCTCCCTGGTGCCAGGATCAAGGATATCTCAGAAAGGGTGTAGAATATTCTCAAACGGGGGAGGGTCCAGAGTGGAGAGGGACCAGCAGGAGGTCATTGGGCACAATGGAACTAATGACATAGGATGAGAAAAGAGGGAGGTGCTGAGAAGAGAATTTAGGAAATTAGGCAAGAAGATAAAAAGTAGGTCCTTGAGGGTAGCAATATCTGGATTACTCCCAGTGTCACGAGCTAGTGAGAGTAGGAATAGTGGGATAAAGCAGATGAATGTGTGGCTGAGGAGCTGCGGTAGGGGAGAAGGATTCACATTTTTGGATCATTGGAATCTCTTCTGAGGTAGAAGAGACCTCTATAAGAAGGATGGATTGCACCTGAATTGGAAGGGGACTAATATACTGCCAGGGAGATTTGTTAGAGTTGCTCAGGAGGCTTTAAACTAGTAAGGTGGTGGCGGGTAATAGTGAGAAATGAGATGAGTCTGAGACTGGTGCAGTTGGGAAAAGGAGCAAGTCAAACAGTCAGGGCAGGAAGGAACAAACAGAGAACGAGGTAGGACCGATAAATTTGCATTTATTTCAATGCAAGAGGCCTGACAGGGAAGGCAGACAAATTCAGGGCATGGTTGGGAACATGGAACTAGGATATCATAACAATTACAGAAATGTGGCTCAGTGATGGACAGGCCTGGCAGCTTAATGTTCCAGGGTATAGATGCTATAAGAGGAATAGAAAGGGGGGGCAAGAGAGGAGGAGGAGTGGCTTTGTTGATAGGGATAACATTTTGGCTGTGCTTAGGGAGGATATACCTGGGGGTACGTATAGAGAAGGTATATGGGTGGAACTGAGAAATAAAGGAATGATCACCTCATTGGGATTGTACTATAGAACCCCAATAGCGAGCGGGAAATTGAGAAGCAAATTTGTAAGAAGATCTCAGTTATCTGTAAGAAAAATAGAGTGGCAATGGTAGGGGATTTTAACTTTCCAAACATAGGGCTTGGATGGAGAGGAATTTGTTAAATGCATACAAGAAAATTTTCTGATTCGGATGTACGGACTAGAGAAGGAGCAAAACTTGACTTACTCTTGGGAAATAAGGCAGGGCAGGTGACTGAGGTGTCAGTGGGGGAGCACTTTGGAGCCAGTGATCATAATTCTTTTAGATCAAAATAGTTATGGAATAGCTATAGTTATAGACCGGATCTAAAAGTTAAATTTCTAAACTGAAAGAAGGCTAATTTTGATGGCATTAGGCAGCACTTTCAAAAGTTGATTGGCGGGGGGCAGATATTCTCAGGTAAAGGGATGGCTGGGAAGTGGGAAGCCTTCAAAAATGAGATAACGAGAGTCCAGAGACAGTATGTTCCTGTTAGCATGAAGGGCAAAGCTGGTAGGTAGGTGTAGGGAATGCTGGATGACTATAGAAATTAAGGTTTTGGTCAAGAAAAAGAAGGAAGCATATGTCAGGTATAGACAGCAGGGATCGACTGAATCCCTAGAAGAGCATAAAGACAGTAGAAATATGCTTAAGAGGGAAATCAGGAGGGCAAAAAGGGGACATGAGATAGCATTAGCAAATAGGGTTAAGGAGAATCCAAAGCGATTCTACAAATACATTAAGGACAAAAGGGTAACTAGAGAAAGAGTAAAGCCCTTAAAGATCAGCAAGGCCGCCTATGTGTGGAACTGCGAGACATGGGGGAGATACTAAATGAGGATTTTGCATCTGTGTTGGGAAATAAATAATGTCCGTATTACAGAGGAGGTAGTGCTGGATGTCTTAAAATACAAAAGTGGATAAATCCCCAGGACCTGATCAGGTGCAGCCCAGAACTTTGCCAGAAGCTAGGGAAGTGATTGCTGAGTCCCTTGCTGAGATATTTATATCATCAATAGCCACAGGTGAGGTGCCAGAAGACTGGAGGTTGGCTAATGTGGTGTCACTATTTAAAAAAGATGGTAAGGAAAAGGCAGGGAACTTATTAACTGGTAAGCCTGACATCAGTGGTGGGCAAATTGTTGGAGGGAATCCTGTGGGACAGGATTTACATATATTTGCAAAGGCAAGGTCTCATTAGGGATAGTCAACATGGCTTTGTGTGTGGGAAACAGTGTCTCACTAACTTAAGTTTTTTGAAGAAGTAATGAAGAGGATTAATGAAGGCAGAGGATGGACGTGATTTATATGGACTTCAGTAAGGCATTCAACAAAGTTCCGTAGGGTAGACTAGTTAGCAAGGTCAGATCACATGGAATACAGGGAGAACCAGCTGTTTGGATACAGAACTGGCTCAAAGGCAGGAGACAGAGGATGGTGGTGGAGGGTTGCTTTTCAGAATGGAGGCCTGTGACCAGTGGTGTGCCACTAGGATCAGTGGTGGATCCACTCCTTTTTGTCATTTATATAAATGATTTGGATATTCACATAGAAGGTGGATGACACCAAAATTGGTGGTGTAGTGGACAGCAAAGAAGGTTACCTCAGAGTAAAATGGGACCTTGATCAGATGGGTCAATGGGCCAATGAGTGGCAGATGGAGTTTAATTTAGATAAATGTGAGGTGCTGCATTTTGGAAAGGCAAATCAGGGCAGGATTTATACACTTAATGGTAATGTCTTGGGGAGTGTTGCTGAATAGAGACCTTTGAGTGTAGGTTCATAGTTCCTTGAAAGTGGAGCCGCAGGTAGACAGGATAGTAAGAAGGCGTTTGGTAGCTTGCCTTTATTGGTCAGTGCATTGAGTATAGGAGTTGGGAGGTAATGTTGCGACTGTTCAGGGTATTGGTTAGGCCACTTTTGGAATACTGCATTCAATTCTGATCTCCCTGCTACAAGATGGATGTCGTGAAACTTGAACGAGTTCAGAAAAGATTTCCAAGGATGTTGCCAGGGTTGAAGGGGTTGACCTATGGGGAGAGGCTGAATAGGCTAGGGCTATTTTCCCTGGAGCATTGGAGGCTGAGAGGTAACCTTGTAGAGGTTTGTAAAATCGTGATGGACATGGATCAGGTAAGTAGACAGGGTCTTTTCCCCAGGGTGGGGGGGTCCAAAACTTGAGGGCATAGGTTTAAGGTGAGAAGTGAAGATTTAAAAGGGACCTAAGGGACAACTTTTTCATACAGAGGGTGGTGCATGTATGGAATGAACTGTCAGATGAAGTGATGGAGGCTGGTACAATTACAACATTTAAAAGGCAACTCATTGGGTATACCAATAGGAAGGGTTTAGAGGGATATGGGCCAAATTCTGGCAAATGGGATAGATAAATTTTGGATACCTGATTGGCATGTTTTCCTGCTGTATAGCTCTATGACTCCACTCACTGACTAATCCTTGCAGTTCTGCAGAATGTATTGGGCCCTGTACATTCTTCAGTGCTTCAGCTTAAACATTGAAAATGTTTCCAGTTCTGTGGGCTATGAAGTCTTGAGCTGGTTCCTTCTTTCACCTCCACAAATGAGAGATTGATATATTGTATGGCCATTGTCAATGTCCCAGCCTGAGATTTCTAGTACAGTTGGTTCTGCTATAACGTATGTTCTGGCAATGCTAATTGGCTATTACGCAACTGATGAATAGGAGAACGCTATTTCTAAAACGTGAACTTGTATTGCCTATCACGTGGTTCCATTGGTGTGTGGAAGAGTATGCATCAACATCACATGATCGTTTCACGGGCTTTGTCCTGTAGAAGTGTAATGTTAGCGTCGAAAAAGACTCTGCGCCAGCATCACATGATCAACATGAACAACAGAGCAACCTCAAAACCTCCTCCCCCATCAAGTCTAATCATAGATCACAGAATCTCTACAGTGTGGAAACAGGCCCTTTGGCCCAACAAGTCCACACCAACCCTCAGAGCATCCCACTCAGACCCATCTCCATTTCACCCACCTAATCTACACATCCCTGGGCACTATGAGCAATTTAGCATGGCCAATCCCCCTAGTCTGCACATCTTTGGACTGTGGGAGGAAACCAGAGCACCTGGAGGGAACCCGCACAGACACAGGGAGAATGTGCAAACTCCACACACAGATGCCCAAGGGTGGAATCGAAGCCAGGTCCCTGGTGCTGTGAGGCAGCAGAGCTAACCACTGAGCCACCATGCACAGCCTACTGCACCTGCTATTCCCAGGCAGTCTCTCATCCAAGTACTAACCAGGCCTGAGTCTGCTTAGCTTTCAAGATCAGGCGTTTTCAGACTAGAATGGTCATAGGCTTTGATTCACCATCATCATTAGACTCTTAATTCTAGATATTTATGGAATTAAAATTCCACCATTTGCCATGGCAGGATTCAAACCCGGGTCCCCAGAACGTCATCTGGATCAACTGTCCAGCGATAATACCGCTAGGCCATCGCCTCAGTGGCTTAACTTGAGGGTCACCACTCCTCAGACTAGGGATGATGTTGGGAGAGACTGTCCTTCAACGGTAAACTTAGCCAGTGTAGGAACTGAACTCGCGCTGTGACATCAAAGTACACCGCAAACCAGCCATCTAGTTATCTGAGCTAATCAACATCTTGACATTTTTTCAGGGTAACGTGTTTACTTTCATGTCATTATTAGATATGAATTAAATATTTATTTAAACTGTGCTATCCTTTGTGTTGATTGAAAGCTCTCTAGTCACCACCCTGAGACAGTAGGAATTGCTGATGCTGGAGGCTGAGGTAACAAGGTGTGGAGCTGGATGAACACAGCAGTCCAGGCAGCACCAGAGG
>NW_025969979.1:11363-13205 GCF_021869965.1 Rhincodon typus | reverse complement strand
CTCCAACCTATCCCCTCCACCCACCTCTAGCCGCACCCCCATCTCCTCCCGACTAACCTCATTCCGCCCCCTTTACCTGTCCATCCTCCCTGGACTGACCTGTCCCCTCCCTAACTCTCCACCTACACTCACCTTTACTGGCTCCATCCCCGGCTCTTCGACCTGTCTGTTTCCTCTCCACCTATCTTCTCCTCTATCCATCTTCTAACCTCCTCCCCGTCTCTCCCTATTTATTTCAGAACCCCCTTCCCCTCCCCCATTTCTGATGAAGGGTCTGTGCCCGAAACGTCAGCGTTTTTGCTCCTATGATGCTGCTTGGCCTTCTGTGTTCAAATAGCTCTGTACCTTGTTGTCTCGGATTCTCCAGCATCTGCAGTTCCTACTATCTCTGATTCAATAAAACACAGAGACCTCTGTGAGGAAACCCTAAAACAGAGGCCCCTGTAAATAATCCAAAACACAGAGTACCCTGGAAACAAGCCGAAACGTGAACTGTTTTTGCCTTCACAAATGCTGCCAGACCTGCTGAGCTTTTCCAATTTTGTTTTTGTTCCTGAATTACAGCATCTGCAGTTCCTTCGGTTTTCAATTAACTGGGCAGTCAGTTAGATCAAACGGTTGTGTATCACATATTTACCAATCGGATTCAAACACGCGGCAGCCGTTCGCTCATGTGGTCACTTGCTTATCTTATAACCTTTGCCCCTGAATATCCTGTGGTCTGCCCTGTTTACTCATATCGGTTAGCACTTAACAAGGCTTCTGGAGTCTGGCTGGCGTGTCTTTAGTAATACAGAGTCAATCGCCGTAAAATATCCTTTTCTGTGGTTTTTGTGTGACACTATATCATAAGCCTCTTTACTGTTGTACGAAAGATTCTCTTTACCAATGCACCCACAGGCGCTCCATATGACCACTTTCGCGCTCTCATTCATTCATAACTTTACTGACCACTCATTAGCGGACTTTGTTTACTATTACCGCATTTCATTCATTCATTCATAAAACTGACATCTTACCATACTTTTCACTAATACAGGGAGACGACATTAAAATGTTCCTTGCACCCCATTACTGCCTTTTCACAGTTTGAACCCTTGTTGCTAACAATGTCCAAACTTGTGTCAACGTCAGTGGCAATCCCTGAGTATGTGTTATTTTTCTAATCTGTTCAGAACTATACGATCCCATCCATCGTGTCACCCGAAACTATGAAAAATTATAATGTTAATCAGCCCTCAACAAACGTCTCCCAGGAGTTGAATATCTTGCGGGACGTCAAACACATTTTCGGCGTTACCACGTCTCTGTTAGATGCATATTGAATAGGGTCCGCGTTCCCTTTAAGAAAGCTACTCTCAAAATAGCGCTTCCGTGAAATTGAATGAAAGAATGAGTAAACCGGCAATGGTGAAATCTCAAGAGCCAGCCGCGGTAATCAGGCTCCGAAACTTTCTGCTGTCATTAAGTAATTCCCAACCCAATCAAATCATATTGGGTTGATAGTCTTTCTGGCATTCTCTAACTTAAAAAGAATAAACGGACCCACACACTTCATTGCACTACTTCAAATACCTCAGTCCTGACCCGCTGACAATGAGGTGCTCCCTCAGTCATGACCCGCTGACAATGAGGCGCTCCCTCACTCCTGACCCTCGTACAATGAGGCGCTCCCTCAGTCCTGACCCTCGTACAATGAGGCGCTCCCTCATTCCTGAAACAGTGACAATGAGGCTCTCCCTCAGTACTGGCCCGCTGACAATGAGGCGCTCCCTCAATCCTCACCCGAGTACATTGAGGCGCTCCCCCAGCCCTGACCCGCTGACAATTAAGCGCTCCCTC
>NW_025969979.1:0-11353 GCF_021869965.1 Rhincodon typus | reverse complement strand
CCCTCAGCCCTGGACGCTGACAATGAGGCGCCACCTCACTCCTGACCGTAGTCCAATGAGGCGCTCCCTCAGTCCTTACCCCAGTACAATGAGGCGCTCCCTCAGTCCTGAAACACTGACAATGAGGCGCTCCCTCACTCCTGACCTGCTAACAATGAGGCGCTCCCTCAATTCTGACCCTCGCACAATGAGGCGCTCCCTCAGTCCTGACCCTAGTACAATGAGGCGCTACCTCAACAATGACCATCAGATGACACTACACCTCCCCATTACTGACTCTTTGTCAAAGAGGCATTGCCTCAGACTGTGCTGCAATATCTCCATCCGAGCAATTCGCCGTGCTGTACTGGGGGCTGTCTTATTTCGTGTTGATTTAAAGTGGGCTTGTGTTTTAGGCTTTATTGATTGGAGGCTCTGTGTTTTAGGTTCGCCTCTGAGAGTTTAATTGCAGGAGGCTTAGTTTTAGGGAGGATTTGCAGGGGGTACTGTTTCAGGGTTTATTTACTGGGAGCTCTACATTTTACATTTTACTTAGAGGGGACTCGTTCTTTTATGTTTTATTGCTGGGGGCTGTGTCTTTTCCACTTTATTTCCTGAGGGACCTTTCTTCGGTTTTATATAAAGGTGTCGCTGTTTTTAATGGTGTATTTACAGGGGGCTCTGTTTTTAGTATTTTTTCAAATGAGACTCTGCGTCGGAGAATATACAGGCTGTGTGTTTCAGAGTTCTTTTTCAGGGATGTATGTGTTTTAGGGTATCTGTACACGATGCTCTGTGTTTTAGGGATTATTCACAGTGATCCAGATTTTACAGGTTATGAAAGGCGTCTCTGTCTTCGGGTTTTTTATCGGGAACTGTTATTTATCGTTACGTCTATCCATTCAAAGTTTATTTGGAAGGGGCCCTGTCTTACGGATAATTTACAGGTGGGCTGAGTGTGGGGTGTAATTACAGGTGCTCAGTGTTTACGAATTTATTTAGACGGAGCCCTTTGTTTTACCTTCTATTTCCTGGGTGATGTGTGTTTAAAGGGGTCCGTGTATTTGATTGTATAATTACAGGGGGCTTTGTTTTTAATATTAGTTTAAATTGGGCTCTGTGTTTTAGGGGTTATTGAAATGGGTTTCAGAGGATATATTTACAGGGGGCTCGGTTTTTGAGGGCTTTTGTGCAGGCCTGAGGCTCGCGTTAGAGGTGAGGTTAGGGTCAGCGCTGGAGCTGATGGTAATAGTTTGTGTTAGGCCTGAGGCGAAGGTTAGGGTTAGGGTTTGGCCTGAGGTTCGGCTCAGAGCTTACGCAAGGGTTAGCGTTAGGGCTGAATCTCGGGTTAAGGTTTGGGGTAGGGTTATTTTTTGGGGCAGGGAGAAAGAAAGCAGCTTCGCATACCCAGAGACAGAACCAGAGGAAGAGCAACTGCGTATTCTCCAGGAGACTCGGGATGTATTGTAAACTTGACAAGTCAAATAGTATTACAGATTAGTTGACAATTAAAGATTATTGGCCTGAGAGAACGCCTCATTGTCAGAGGGTCCGCTTGAGGCTGTCCCTCTACGTTGTAGTGTCAGTACTGAAGGAGTGCACAATTGTCAGAGGATCACATTCAGCCGATGCCTCATTTTTAAAAATTATGTAATTTAGTTCTGTAGCACTCCCCCAATAAGAATTTAGAATAAGGCTCAGCCTCAGTTTTGACCCTGTGACTGATACAATCCCACAGTTCTGACCCACGGACACTGCTGCAATACCTCAGTGTGGACCATTTGACAATGAGGCACTGCTTCAGTACTGAAGCTCTGGCAGTACTGACTATCTGACAGTGAGTGAGTGCCTCAGTCTGACATTGTCACGGAGATGCAATCGTGTTGCACTCCCACAAGTCTAACCCCTTGAGAATAAGACACTACCTCAGTATTGACCGTCTCACAATAATGCACCCCAACAGTTCTGACCCTCTGGTACTGCTGCATTACCTCATTAGAGACCCTATAAATGTGAGGCACTTCCTCAGTTCTGACACTCTTACAATGAGGCGCGACCTCAGTACTGACTCTCTGATTATAATGCTCTCCAGCAGTTCTGTTCCTCTGACAGTGCTTCAATACTTGCCTGAACCAGGCAAATTCCTCATTGTCAGCGGGTCAGTTCTGTGGCAGTGCCCCCTGGTACTGGTATCATATGAATCTGTAATACTGTTTGACCTGTTAAGTTTACAATACATCCCAAGTCTCCTCTAGAATATGCAGGTGCTCTCCCTCTGGCTCTGGGTATGCGAAGCTGCTTTCTTTCTTCCTACTCTCAGAAATATCCCGAACCTTAACGCGAGATTCAGCCCGAACGCTAACCCTCGTGTAAGCCCGAAGCCTAAATTCAGCCCAAAGCCGAACCCAAACCATAACCATCAGCCCTAACGCTAGACTCATCCTACACTAACCATAGCCTCAGGCCCAAACCGAACCCAGCTTCAGCCGTACTCCTGGCCCTCAAACACGGAGCAGACTGCACAGAGACCCTCAAACACAGAGACCCCTTTCAATAACCGGAAAACGCAGACCTCACTGTAAATAACCCCTAAAACACAGAGTCCTATTTAAACAAACTTCAACAACAGAGCCCCCTGTAATTATATGCTCAAATACATAGACCCCTTTAAATGAACTCGAACACACATTGTTAGAGTTAGGTCCTTTGGTGAAGTTGAGATTTTATTCTTCTGATATGCTTATCTCGCTGAATTAAGCACGTTAGTCAAAACAACAACAAAAATCGAGACATTTGGGGAAGTTGAGATTTTGATCTTCTGAAGTGCTTAACTCGTTGAAATAAGCGTTTTAATTTAAACAGCATCATAAATTACGTCATCTGTTGAAGGTGAGATTTTAGTCTTCTGATATGCTTATCTCGCTGAAATAAGCACGTTAGTCACAACAACATCGAATTTTGAGTCAATTGGTGAAATTGAAGTTTTTGATTTCTGAAGGGCTTATCTCCCTGAAACAAACATGTTAGTCAAACCAACATCAAAACTTGAGTCATTTGGTGAGGTTCAGATTTTGGTCTACTGAAGAGCTTTACTCGCTGAAATAAGCATTTTTTTTCAAACCAGCATCAAAAGTTACGTCATTTGGTGAAGTTCAGATTTTCGCCTCTGAAGTGCTCAACTCGTTGAAATCAGCATGTTAGTCAAAGCAACATCAAAAGTTGAGTTATTTGGTGAAGTTGAGATTTTTGACTTCTGAAATGTTTCTTTCAATCGAATAAGCATATTCGTCACACCATCATCAAAACTACAGTCATTTGGTGAAGTTCAGGTTTTGGTGTTCTGAAGTGCTTATCTGAGTGAAATAAGCACGTCAGTCAAAACAGCATCAACATTTAAGTCATGTTGTGAAGCTGGGATTTTTGATTTCCAAAATGCTTATCTCACTGAAATAACCATTTTCGTCAAATCAGCATCAAAAGTTAGGTCCTTTGGTGAAGTTGAGATTTTAGTCTTCGGATATGCTTATCTCGCATAATTAAACACCTTAGTCAAAATAACATCAAAATTTGAGTCATTTGGTGAAGATGAGTCTTTTGACTTCTGAAATGATTCTCTCAATCAAATCAGCATGTTAGTCAAACCACCATGAAAACTACAGTCATTTGGTGAAGTTCAGGTTTTGTTGTTCTGAAGAGCTGAACTCGCTGAAATTAGTATATTAAGCCAACCAGCATCAAAAGTTGTGTCATTTGGTGAATTTGAAGTTCAGCCTTCTGAATTGCTTAACTCGCTGAAATAAGCATGTTAGTCAAAACAACATCAAAATTTGAGTCATTTGGTGAAGGTGAGCTTTTGATCTTCTGAAGTGCTTACCTTCTGAAATAAGCATGTCATTCAAATCAACATCAAAAACTAACTAATTTGTGGAAGGTCGCTATTGGTCTTCTGAAGTGCTTATCTGAGTGAATTAAGCATGTTCGTCAAAACAGCATCAAATATTAAATCAGTTGGTGAAGTTGAGATTTTTGAATTCTGAAGTGCTTATCTCACTCAAATAATCATGTTAGTCAAACCAACATCAAAACATGAGTCATTTTGTGACGTACAGATTTTGGTTTTCTGAAGTGCTTATCTCACTGAAATAAGCACGTTAGTCAAAACAGCATGAAAAATTACGTCATTTGGTGAAGTTGGGATTTTTGACTTGTGAAGTGCTCACCTCACTGAAATAAGCATTTTAATCAAATCAGCATTAAAAGTTACATCCTCTGGTGAAGTTGCGATTTTAGACTTCTGATATGCTGATCTCGCTGAATTAAGCACCTTAGTCAAAACAACATCAAAAGCTGAATCATTTGTGGAAGTTGAGATTTTGATCTTCTGAAATTCTTATCTCGCTGAAATAAGCACGTTAGTCAAAACAACATCAAAAGTTGAGTCATTTGGGGAAGGTGATATTTTGAAATTCTGAAGTGCTTAACTCGCTGAAATAAGCATTTTAATTAAAACAGCATCAAAAGTTAGGTCATCTGGTGAAGTTGAGATTTTTGACGACTGAAGTGCTAATCTCACACAAATAATCATGTTAGTCAAACCAACATCAAAACTTGAGTCATTTGGTGAAGTTCAGATTTTGGTCTACTGCAGAGTTTAACTCGCTGAAATAGGCATTTTATTCCAACCAGCCTCAAAAGTTGAGTCATTTGGTGAAGTTGAGATTTTAGACTCTGAAATGCTTAAATCGCTGAAATAAGCATTGTGTCAAACCAACATCAAAACTTGAGTCATTTGGTGAATCTCAGATTTTGGTCTTCTGAAGTGCTTATCTC
Organism: Rhincodon typus; assembly: GCF_021869965.1. Lineage (NCBI taxonomy): Eukaryota > Metazoa > Chordata > Chondrichthyes > Orectolobiformes > Rhincodontidae > Rhincodon > Rhincodon typus. Next base: position 6,544 of record NW_025969979.1, on the reverse strand, counting down.
AGTGGAATAAACATTTTAGTCAAATCAGCATCAAAAGGTAGGTCCTTTGATGAAGTTGAGATTTTAGTCTTCTTATATCCTTATCTCGCTGAAATAAGCATTTTAGTCAAACCAGCATCAAAAGTTGAGTGTCTTGGTGAAATTGAGATCTTGTTCTTCTGATATGCTTATCTCCCTGAAATAAGCACGTTCGTCAAAACAACATCAAAAGTTGAGTCAGTCATGAAATAAGCATGTCATTCAAACCAACATCAAAAACTAACTCATTTAGTGAAGTGAGAGATTGGTCTTCTGAAGGTCTTATCTGAGTGAAATAAGCATGTCAGTCAAAGCAGCATCAAAAGTTGAGTCATTTGGTGAGGTTGAGATTTTGATCTTCTGATGTGCTTATCTCAAAGTAGTCAACATGTCATTCAAACCAACATCAAAAACTAATTCATTTGGTGAAGTTGAAACATTTGTCTCCCGATCTGATTACCTGAGTGAAATAAGCGTGTTAGGCGAAACAGCATCAATAATTAAGTCGTTTGATGAAGTTGAGATTTTTGAATTCTGAAGTGCTTATCTCACTCAAATAAGCATTTTAGTCAAACAAACATCGAAACTGGAGTCATTTTGGGAAGTTCAGATTTGGGATTTCTGAAGTGATTAACTCGTTGAAAGAAGCATTTAATCCAAACAGCATCAAAAGTTGAGTCATTTGGTGAAGTTGAGATTTTGGTCTTATTGAAGTGCTTTTCCCACTGAAATAAGCATGTTAGTCAAAACAGCATCAAAAGTTGAGTGTCTTGTTGAAGTTGAGATTTTAGTTTTCTACGATGCTTATCACGCTGAAATAAGCAGGTTAGTCAAAACAATATCAAAAGTTGTGACATTTGGTGAAGTTGAGATTTTGATCTTCTGAAGTGCTTCACTCGCTGAAATGAGCATGTTCGTCAAACTAACATCAAAAATTGAGTCATTTGGTGAAGTTCAGATTTTTATCTTCTCAAGTGCTTATCTTTGTGAAATAAGAATTTTAATCCAACCAGCATCAAAAATGATGTCAATTGGTGAAGTTGAGATTTTTGACTTCGGAAGTGCTTATCTCACTCAAATAAGCATGTTAGTCAAACCAACATCAAAACTTAGGTAATTGGGTGAAGTTGAGATTTTTGACTTCTGAAGTGTTTATCTCACTCAAATAAGCATGCTAATCTAACCAACATCAAAACTTGAGTCATTTGGTGAAGTCGAGATTCTGCACTTCTCAAGTGCTTAGTTCACTGGCGGAAGCCTGTTAGTCAATCCAACATCAAAATTTGAGTCATTTAGTGAAGTTGAGATTTTGGTCTTCTGAACTGCTTTTCCCACTGAAATAAGCATGTTAGTCAAAACAGCGTCAAAAGTTGAGTGTCTTGTTGAAGTTGAGATTTTGGTCTTCTGCTATGCTTAACTCGCTGAAATAAGCATGTTAGTCAACACAATGTCAAAAGTTGTGACATCTGGTGAAGTTGAGATTTTGATCTTCTGAAGTGCTTAACTCGCTGAAATGAGCAGGTTAGTCAAATTAACATCAAAAATTAAGTTATTTGGTGAAGTTCAGATTTTGGACTTCTGAAGTGTTTATTTCACTCCAATAAGCATGTTAGTCTAACCAACATCAAAACTTGAGTCATTTGGTGAAGTCGAGATTCTACACTTCTGAAGTGCTTATGTCACTGGTGGAAGCCTGTTAGTCAATCCAACATCAAAATTTGAGTCATTTAGTGAAGTTCAGATTGTGGTCTTCTGAAGTACTTTTCCCACTGAAATAAACATGTTAGTCAAAACAGCATCAAAAGTTGAGTGTCTTGTTGAAGTTGAGATTTTGGTCTTCTGCTATGCTTAACTCGCTGTAATAAGCACGTTAGACAAAATAATATCAAAAGTTGTGACACTTGGTGAAGTTGAGATTTCGATCTTTTGAAGTGCTTAACTCGCTGAAATGAGCATGTTAGTCAAATTAACATCAAAAATTGAGTTATTTGGTGAAGTTCCGATTTTTGTCTTCTGAAGTGGTTATCTCGCTGAAATAAGAATTTTAATCCAACCAGCATCAAAAATTATGTGATTTGGCGAAGTTGAGATTTTTGCCTTATGAAGTACTTATCTCATTCACACAAGCATGTTAGTCAAAACAACATCTGAAGTTGAGTCATTTGGTGAAGTTCAGATTTTTGACTTCTGAAGTGCTTAATTCCCTGAAATAAACATTTTAATCCAACCAGCATTAACAATGAAGTCATTTGGTGAAGTTGACATTTTTGCCTTCTGAACTGCTTAACTCGGTGAAATGAGCATGTTATTCAAAACAACATCAAATGTTGAGTCACTTGGTGAAGTTGAGATTTTTGACATCTGAATTGGTTATCTCACGCAAATAAGCATGTTAGTCAAAAAATTGCGTCATCTGGTGAAATTCAGATTTTAGTATTCTGACATGCTTATCTCGCTGAAATAAGAATTTTAATCCAACCAGCATCAAAAATTGTGTGATTTGGTGAAGTTGAGATTTTTGCCTTATGAAGTGCTTATCTCACTCACATAAGCATGTTAGTCAAACCAACATCAAAACTTGAGTCTTTTGGTGAAGTTCAGATTGTGGTCTTCTGAAGTGCCGATCTGAGTGAAATAAGGATGTCAGTCAAAACAGAATAAAAATTAAGTCATTTGATGAAGTTCAGATTTTGGTCTTTTGAAGTGCTTATCTCACTGAAGTAAGCATTTTAGTCAAATCAGCATCAAAATTTTTGCCCTTTGGTGAAGTTGAGATTTTTGTCTTCTGATGTGCTTATAATGCCGAAATAAGCACGTTAGTCAAACGAACATAAAAAATTGTGTCATTTGGTGAAGTTCAGATTTTTGGCCACTGAGTTGCTCAACTCGCCGAAAGAAGCATTTTAGTTTAACCAGCATCAAAAGTTAGGTCATCTGATGAAGGTGAGACTTTAGTCTTCTGAAGTGCTCAACTCGCTGAAATGAGCATGTTAGTCAAATTAACATCAAAAATTGAGTCATTTGGTGAAGTTCCGATTTTTGTCTTCTGAAGTGCTTATCTCGCTGATATAAGAATATTAATCCAACCAGCATCAAAAATTGTGTCATTTGGTGCAGTTGAGATTTTTGCCTGCTGAAGTGCTTATCTCACTTACATAACCATGTCAGTCAAAACAACATCTAAAGTTGTGTCAATTGGTGAAGGTGAGATTTTTTTACTTCTCCAGTGCTTATCTCACTCAAATAAGCATGTTAGTCAAATTAACATCAAAAATTGAGACATTTGGTGAAGTTCCGATTTTTGTCTTCTGAAGTGGTAATCTCACTGAAATAAGCATGTTAGTCCAAACAGCATCAAAAGTTGAGTGTCTTGTTGAAGTTGAAATTTTTGTCTTCTGCTGTGCTTATCTCTCTGAAATAAGCACGTTAGTCAAAACAATATCAAAAGTTGTGACATTTGGTGAAGTTGAGATTTTGATCTTCTGAAGTGATTAACTCGCTAAAATGAGCATATTATTCAAATTAACATCAAAAAATGATGTCATTTGGAGCAGATCCGATTTATGTCTTCCTCAGTGCTTATCTCGCTGAAATAAGAATTTTAATCGAACCAGCATCAAAAATTATGTCATTTTTTGAAGTTGAGATTTTTGAGTTCTGAAGTGCTTATCTCACTCAAATATGCATGTTAGTCAAAACAACATCAAAAGTTGAGTCATTTGGTGAAGTTGAGATTTGGATCTTCTGAAGTGCTTTTCTCACTCAAATATTGCATGTTAGTCAAAACAACATCAAAAGTTGAGTCACTTTGTGAAGTTCAGATTTTGGCCTTCTGAAGTGCTTAACTCGCCGAAAGAAGCATTTTAATACAACCAGCATCAAAAGTTGAGTCATTTGGTGAAGTCGAGATTCTTCACTTCTGTAGCGCTTATTTCACTGGACGAAGCCTGCAATCAATCCAACATCAAAACTTGAGTCATTTATTGAAGTTCAGATTTTTGGTCTTCTGAAGTGCTAATCTCACTGAAATAAGCATGTTGTCAAAACAGCATAAAAAGTTGAGTGTCTTCGTGAAATTGAGATATTGGTCTTCTGATATGCTTATCTCACGCAAATGAGTATGTTCGTCAAACCAACATCAAAACTTGAGTCATGTGGTGAAGTTCAGATTTTGGTTTTCTGAAGTGCTTATCTGAGTGAAATAAGCACGTTAGTCAAAACACCATTAAAAATTGTGTCATTTGGTGAGGGTGAGATTTTTTGACACCTTAAGTGCTTATCTCACTCAAATAAGCATGTCAGTCTCACCAACATCAAAACGTGAGTCATTTGGTGAAGTCGAGATTCTTCACTTCTGAACTGGTTATTTCACTGGAGGAAGCCTGTTAGTCAATCCAACATCAAAGTTTCAGTCATTTAGTGAAGTTCAGATTTTCGTCTTATTGAAGTGCTTTTCCCGCTGAAATAAGCATGTCAGTCAAAACAGCATCAAAAATTGAGTGTCTTGTTGAAGTTGAGATTTTGGTTTTCTGCTATGCTTATCTCGCTGAAATAAGCAGGTTCGTCAAAACAATATAAAAACTTGAGACATTTGGTAAAGTTGAGATTTTGATCTTCTGAAGTGCTTCACTCGCTGAAATGAGCATGTTGGTCAAACTAACAGCAAAAATTGAGTCATCCGGTGAAGCTCTGATTTTTATCTTCTGAAGTGCTTATGTCGCTGAAATAAGAGTTTTAATCAAACCAACATCAAAAATTATGTGATTTGGTGAAGTTGTGATTTTAGCCTTCCGAAGTGCTTATCTCACTCACATAAGCATGCTCGTCAAAACAACATCTAAAGTTTGGTCATTTGGTGAAGTTGACATTTTAGACTTCTGAAGTGCTTAGCTCACTCAAATAAGCATGTTAGTCAAAACAGCATTAAAAATTATGTCATTTGTTGAGGGTGAGATTTTTTTTGACATCTTAAGTGCTTATCTCACTCAAATAAGCATGTTATTCTTACCAACATCAAAACTTGAGTCATTTATTGAAGTTCAGATTTTGGTCTCCTGAAGTGCTTATCTGCGTGAAATAAGCATGTTAGTCAAAACAGCATCAAAAATTAAGTCATTTGGTGAAGTTGAAAGTTTTGACTTCTGAGGTGCTTACATCACTGAAATAAGCGTTTTCGTCATACCAGCATCAAAAGTTGAGTGTTTTGCTGAAGTCGCGATTTTGGTGTTCTGATATGCTTATCTAACTGAAATAAGCACGTTAATCAAAACAACATCAAAGATTGAGTCACTTGGTGAAGTTCAGATTTATATCTACTGAAGTGCTTATCTCACTCAAATATGCATTTTAGTCAAAACAAAATCAAAAGTTGATTCATCTGGTGAAGTTTAGATTTTGATCTTCTGACGTGCTTATCTCAATGAAATCAACATGTCATTCAAAACAACATCAAAAACCAACTCATTTGGTGAAGCTAAGATATTGGACTTTGATGTGATTATCTCAGTGAAATACGCGTGATAGTCAAAACAGCATCAATAATTACGTCATTCGGTCAAGTTGAGATTTTTGAATTCAGAAGTGCTTTTCTCACTCAAATAAGGATGATAGTCAAACAAACATCGAAACTTGAGTCATTTTGTGAAGTTCAGATTTTGGACTTCTGAACTGCTTAACTCGCTGAAAGAACATGGAACATAGAACATTACAGCGCAGTACAGGCCCTTCGGCCCTCGATGTTGCGCCGACCTGTGAAACCAATCTGAAGCCCATCTAACCTAAACTATTCCGTTATCATCCATATGTTTATCCAATGACCATTTAAATGCCCTTAAAGTGGGCGAGTCTACTATTTTTGCAGACAGGGCATTCCACGCCCTTACTACTCTCTGAGTAAAGAACCTACCTCTGACATCTGTCCTATATCTATCACCCCTCAATTCAAAGCTATGTCCCCTCGTGCGAGCCATCACCATCCGAGGAAAAAGGCTCCCACTGTCCACCCTATCTAATCCTCTGATCATCTTGTATGTCTCTATCAAGTCACCACTTAACCTTCTTCTCTCTAACGAAAACAGCCTCAAGACCCTCAGCCTTTTCTCATAAGACCTTCCCTCCATACCAGGCAACATCCTGGTAAATCTCCTCTGCACCCTTTCCAATGCTTCCACATCCTTCCTATAATGCGGTGACCAGAACTGTATGCAATACTCCAAGTGCGGCCGCACCAGAGTTTTGTACAGCTGCAACATGACCTCATGGCTCCGAAACTCAATCCCTCTACCAATAAAATCTAACATACTGTACGCCTTCTTAACAACGCTATCAACCTGGGTGGCAACTTTCAGTGATCTATGTACATGGACACCGAGATCTTTCTGCTCATCCACACTCCCAAGAATCTTACCATTAGCCCAGTACTCTGTATTCCTGCTCCTCCTTCCAAAGTGAATCACCTCACACTTTTCCGCATTAAACTCCATATGCCACCTCTCAGCCCAGCTCTGCAGCTTATCTATGTCCCTCC
>NW_025969978.1:10724-13208 GCF_021869965.1 Rhincodon typus | reverse complement strand
GGGGGGAGGGGAGATTTTGAAGCTTGTGAAGTCCACATTGATACCATTGGGCTGCAGGGTTCCCAAGCGGAATATGAGTTGCTGTTCCTGCAACCTTCGGGTAGCATCGTTGTGGCACTGCAGGAGGCCCAGGATGGACATGTCGTCTGCGGAATGGGAGGGGGAGTTGAAATGGTTCGCGACTGGGAGGTGCAGTTGTTTAGGGCGAACCGAGCGTAGGTGTTCTGCAAAGTGGTCCCCAAGCCTCCGCTTGGTTTCCCCAATGTAGAGGAGACCACAACGGGAACAGCGGATGCAGTTTACCACATTAGCAGATGTGCAGGTGAACATCTGCTTGATGTGGAAAGTCTTCTTGGGGCCTGGGATGGGGGTGAGGGGGGAGGTGTGGGGTCAGGTGTAGCACTTCCTGTGGTTGCAGGGAAAAGTGCCGGCTGAGGTGGGGCTGGAGGGGAGTGTGGAGCGGACAAGGGAGTCACGGAGAGAGTGGTCCCTCTGGAAAGCAGATAAGGGTGGGGAGAGAAAAATGTCTTTGGTGGTGGGGTCAGATTGCAGATGGCGGAAGTGTCGGAGGATGAAGCGTTGGATCCGGAGGTTGGTGGGGTGGTACGTGAGGACGAGGGGGATTCTGTTTTGGTTGTTATTGTGGGGAGGGGGTGTGAGGGTTGAGTTGCGGGAAATGTGGGAGACACGGTCGGGGGCGTTTTCGAACACTGAGCGGGGGAAGTTGCAGTCCTTGAAAAACGAAGCAGACAAGGGAGGCGAGGCCAGGCATCAACTCTCCGACACCACCTCCTACCGCCCCCTTGATCATGACCCCACCCCCGACCACCAAACCATCATCTCCCAAATCATCCACAACCTCATCACTTCAGGTGACCTCCCACCCACAGCCTCCAACCTCATCGTTCCCCAACCCGCACCGCCCGCTTCTATCTCCTTCCCAAAATCCTCAAACCTGACTGCCCTGGTCGACCCATTGTCTCTGCCTGCTCCTGCCCCACCGAACTTATCTCCACCTCTCTGGACTCCATTTTCTCTCCCTTGGTCCAGGAACTTCCTACCTACATCCGTGACACCACCCACGCCCTCCACCTCCTCCAGAACTTCCAATTCCCCGGTCCCCAACACCTCATCTTTATGATGGACGTCCAGTCCCTATACACCTGCATTCCCCATACAGAGAGCCTAAAGGCCCTCCGCTTCTTCCTGTCCCACAGGCCCGACCAGTCCCCCTCCACTGACACCCTCATCCGCTTAGCCGAACTCGTCCTCACCCTCAACAACTTCTCTTTCAATTCCTCCCACTTCCTACAGACAAAGGGGGTGGCCATGGGTACCCGCATGGGACCAACCTATGCCTGCCTCTTTGTAGGTTACGTGGAACAATCCCTCTTCCGTACCTACACTGGCCCTAAACCCCACCTCTTCCTCCGTTACATTGATGACTGTATCGGCGTCGCCTCGTGCTCCCACGAGGAGCTCGAACAGTTCATCCACTTCACCAACACGTTCCACCCCAACCTTAAGTTCACCTGGACCATCTCTAACACCTCTCTCCCCTTCCTGGACCTCTCTGTCTCCATATCGGGCAACCACCTAGAAACCGATATTCATTTCAAGCCCACCGACTCCCACAGCTACCGAGAATACTCCTCCTCCCACCCACCTTCCTGCAAAAATGCCATCCCCTACTCCCAATTCCTTCGCCTCCGCCGCATCTGCTCCCATGATGAGGCATTCCGCTCTCATACACCTCAGTGGTCGAGAACGCCCTCGACAGTGTCTCCCACATTTCCCGCAACTCATCCCCACACCCCCTCCCCGCAATAACAACCAAAACAGAATCCCCCTCGTCCTCACGTCCCACCCCACCAACCTCCGGCTCCAATGCATCATCCTCCAACACTTCCGCCATCTGCAATCTGACCTCACCACCAAAGACATTTTTCCCTCCCCACCCTTATCTGCTTTCCGGAGGGACCACTCTCTCCGTGACTCCCTTGTCCGCTCCACACTCCCCTCCAGCCCCACCTCAGCCGGCACTCTTCCCTGCAGCCGCAGGAAGTGCTACACCTGCCCCTACACCTCCTCCCTCACCCCCATCCCAGGCCCCAAGAAAACTTTCCACATCAAGCAGATGTTCACCTGCACATCTGCTAATGTGGTATACTGCATCCGCTGTTCCCGTTGTGGCCTCCTCTACATCGGGGAAACCAAGCGGAGGTTTGGGGACCGCTTTGCAGAACACCTACGCTCGGTTCGCACTAAACAACTGCACCTCCCAGTCGCGAACCATTTCAACTCCCCCTCCCATTCCGCAGACGACATGTCCATCCTGGGCCTCCTGCAGTGCCACAACGATGCTACCCGAAGGTTGCAGGAACAGCAACTCATATTCCGCTTGGGAACCCTGCAGCCCAATGGTATCAATGTGGACTTCACAAGCTTCAAAATCTCCCCTCCCCCTACTGCATCCCAAAACCA
>NW_025969978.1:0-10624 GCF_021869965.1 Rhincodon typus | reverse complement strand
ACCCCCATCTCCTACCTACTAACCTCATCCCGCCCCCTTGACCTGTCTGTCCTCCCTGGACTGACCTATCTCCTCCCTACCTCCCCACCTACACTCACCTTTACTGGTTCCATCCCTGCCTCTTTGACCTGTCTGTCTCCTCTCCATCTATCTTCTCCTCTATCCATCTTCTATCCGCCTCCCCCTCTCTCCCTATTTATTTCAGAACCCCCTTCCCCTCCCCCATTTCTGAAGAAGGGTCTAGGCCCGAAACGTCAGCCTTCCTGCTCCTCTGATGCTGCTTGGCCTGCTGTGTTCATCCAGCTCTACACCTTGTTATCTCAGATTTTCCAGCATCTGCAGTTCCTCCTATCTCTTCAAATGACACAGTTCACTTTCCCAAGAACGTGTAATAAACAAATAGATTGTTCATGATTGATTAAAACCACTCTCTGCTTAATTTCAGTAATTAAAACACCTGTACCTAAAAGAAATCGCTGATACTGAAGGAGAAGCTGTGGGTAGAGATGATTATAAGGCACTATCCAGTTCAGATGACACAGTTTGTTCATGAACTGAACCGAAGACTCAACTAATTGTTGTCACACACATGATATTAAAGTGAAGAAAAACAACCAGTATAAAACAGGACCTGACCAGGATTCACCAATGGGAAATCAGAATAGCAGAGTTGTTTGTTAAATGATGAATTACACACCAAGTATTCACAGACTAATACCAGTTTAAAAAAGCTCACCTCTAAATCTGTGACTGTTTTCTCAAGATTTGATGCTTTCTTCTTCCACTCTGCAATGTCCTTCTGATACTTCTCCAATTCAGTTGCATACATCGCTTTCTCCTCTGCACAGGCATATGAATTGTCACAAAAAATACATGGTGCTAATTAAATCAAATAAAAGTGAACAATATCTGCCAACATAAGTAGCCTGGAATTTATTATTTTCCTTTAAGCTTTATTTTGAAATTCATTCACATGATGTGGATATTGCTTGTTTGGCAGCAATGAATGCCCATTCACATTAGCCTTTGAGAAATAGATGGTGAGACATCTTCTGAAACTGAAGAAATCTATTTTCCTTTATAGCTTTTCAGAGCAGCTTTTTAAATACAGCCGAGTGCATGTTGGGTTATATTGGAGCAAACTAAATTGTCGTGTGGTCTGAAGTCACACACAGGCTAAAAGATGGTCAGCTTCCTTACCTAAAAAGAACAGTACTGAATTAGCCAAATTTTTATCGCAATCCAATGGTTTAATAGTCTCTATTACTAATACAAGCTTTTAAATTGTAATTTTTAAAATTAACTGAATTTAAATTCCCAACTCCTGTGGTAACGTTTGAATCAGGCCTCTTGGGTTTATTTCAAACAAGTAACATGAATCTGAATTAAGAATCTAATGATGACCATGAATCCATTGTCAATTCTCAGGAAAAACCCATCTGGTTCACTAACGTCCTTTAGAGAAGGAAACTCCCAGCCTAACCTGGTCTGGCCTACATGTGACTCCAGACCCACAGCAATGTGTTTGATTCTGAACTGCCCTCTACGCAATTAGGGATGGGCAATAAATGCTTCCTACCAGCGATGCCCTCGTCCCATGAATGAATTTTTAAAAAACATCATTCTACCACATCCTAATTGTGACCTTGTCTGTATTATTAAAAGAAATTGAAATATCCAAAGCTAATTCTTATGTCAGGTAGTAAGACAAAACAGCAGCTGATTAACAAATTATGGGGTATTCTACACCAACCATTTGAAAAAACAAATTTAATAAGGATCCAGTACTTTATCAGTAGTGCAAAGATCAAGCCTGTTAGCAGACATTGAGGCTTGTGAGGATGAAAAGTCACAAATATTGGAAACTGGGCACAAACTGAGAAGCAGAGATGGGCTTGGATGAAGCATTAAAAGTTGAGTTTTCATCTATGATCAACTGAGCATTTATATAATTTTTAAAAAAAATACATGCTCTAATATATATTAAGTCTTGCCAACAATAAGTTTACATGACTGCTTAGCAAAAGATTTTGTGTTAAGTTATTTTAATGATGTGGAGATGCCGGTGTTGGACTGGAATGGACAAAGTCTGAGGTCTCACGACACCAAGTGAGTGTCCAACAGGTTTATTTAAAATCACAAGCTTTCGTTACGCTGGTCTTTCGTCAGATGAAGTTTCACCTGGTCCACCTGACAAAGGAGCAGCACTTTGAAAGCTTGTGATTTTAAATAAACCTGTTGGACTATAACTTGGTGTCATGAGACTTCTGACTTTGTTTTAATGACTCCTGATAAACAACTATAGAAATAAAGGATTTAGTCATCAATACACAGGATGCACAAATAAAACAAGTCAGTCACATTGTGGAGGAACATTTAGCTTATCTATTTATATAAATAGAGGCAATGAGCTATTACAACACAATAATACAGTGTGATATATGGAGCACTATATCTTTACTTCCAGCTGAACTGTAGGCAATGGTCATCAAGAGGTCTTTTAAGATTTGAATACCCAACAATTTCATCTTTTACTGGGCCAAAGTATACAAAGATCGACCAAAAGTTCACCTCTTAACTTAGGGAGTTAAATGATTACAGTCATCTTCCTCAATATCCCATAAAATTAGTGACTGAGCGTAAAACAAAACGAATGAGCAAAGTTGCTGTTTGCATTGATTCACACTAGACATTGCACAGAGCCATAAAGGGTTCATAGTACAGATGGAAATCATTCAGGTTATTAAATCTGTACCTGTGTTAAAAGTGATCCAAATCTAATTCCCCTCTTTTACCCCCACCCCACAGTCCTTCATTTCCGTCCAATAAAGGTAGTTATTCAATTTTCTATTTCCAGATACCCAAGTCTTTGCTTCAACTACTGTGTGTAAAAGTAATAGACACTCCCAAAACCCTCTTTAGAAAACATTTCTCTCATCATCTATTCTCAGAGTATGAACCTAAATTAATGATTATTCAGCATTCACACTCAAACTGAGAGTCTGTACTGCCTGCTCTCCAATGAATTTTTTATAATGGAATCCAACAAATTGCAGAGAATTCTTTTAACTATGCCACAGCAAAGTATGTACAAATTTGTCATTATTCTTTGTTTCCATTCTTAAAACCAAAAATGCTATTTCACCTTTCTTAATGCTCTGAACAATCTAGACTTGCAGTTATTTGATTTTATGCCTTCAGTCTTGATGTTCATCTATGCTATTGCCTCTTCTAATGTATTAACATTTCACCATAGTAGATTAAAACTGTATCCTGCCTGCCCAGCATTAACCTATGTCTTCCTGAAGGTATTTTTACACAGAATCTGTTTGTCGAACTCTCACTTTTTGTGACATGACTGAATTTTGAGATTGAAACTTGTGCTTTAGCAACACAACGGTGTATCAGGATAAAGTTAAAAATAGATCTAAAACCGACTGTTGGAGTACACAGCTTCCAACGCTTCTCTCAACCAAACAACATCCACTAACCTTCGTTGCTTCCTTTAACTTTTAAAAGGTAAAATATTGAGGTCAATCTTTTCAGACCATGTAAATTAAATTATTGTGAATTATCAATACTTAATTATAAATTACACAATCAAGTGTTATGACACAGAAAGAGATCATTAGAAACAAAAAAATTAGGAACAAGATTAGGCCATTTGGCCTTTTGAACATCCTCCGCCATTCAATATAGTCATGGCTGATAATCCAATCAGTACCCTGTTCCCTTGTTCTCCCTCTATCCTTTGATCCTTTTACCCTACTCATTCTTGCAAACATTCAATGTTTTGGGCCTCAACTGCTTTCTGTGGCAGAGAATTCCACAGGCTCATCACTTCTTGGGTGAATAAATTTATCTCATCAGTCATAAACAGCTTACCCTGTATCCTCAAGATGGAGTCCACTGGTGCTGGACTCCCTGGTCATCAGGAACTTCCCACTGTGTTTACCCTTTCTAGTCCTGTTAGAATTTCATATGTTTTATGAGATTTTATGAGGTTTTATGAGAGTCTCACCAAGGCCCGATACCACTGCAGCATGACATCCTTGTTCCTGTACTCAAGTCCTCTCACTATGAAGGTCAAGATACCATATGCCTTCTTCACCATCTTCTGTCTCTGCACACTTACTTTCAGCAACTGGTCTACAAGGATACCTATGTCTCATTGCACCCCTCCTTTCACAATCTATCACCATTCAGATAATATTCAGCTCATCGTATCGGATCTCCAAACAAGCGTTATAACTTGGCTTCATTCTCCTGCCTTCTCTCCATATCCTTGCACACTGTTTCTATTCAAATACTAATCTAATGCCCTCATGAATGCCTCAATTGAACCTACCTCTGTCACACTTCTAGGAGGGCATTCCAGTCCTGAATACTTCTGGTGTGAAAATGCTTTTTCCCACATCACATCTGCTTCTCTTACAAATTGCTTTGTATACTCTGCCCTCTCATTCTCAATCCTTTTACAAGCAAGAACAATCTTTCCCTATCTACTCTATCCATACATCTCATGATTTTGTGAAAAGGTCTAAGATCATCTTTTCTCCTAGAAAAACAAACAAACAGTCACAACCTCTCCAATTTATCTTCGTTACTAATGTTTGTCATCCCTGGAACAAAAAATCCTTGTGAACTTCTCCTGCACTCCGACGATGCATTTGTACCCTTCCTTTAGCATGACATCCAAAACCTTACACAATACTGCAGCTGAAGTCTTGCTCTTTTAGTCTATACCTCTTTTAGTAAGGGACAGGATAAAGTATGCTTTATTAATTGGAAAAGCTCAGTAGGTCTGGGCAGGATCTGTGGACAGAAATCAGAGTTAACACTTCAGGACCAGTGACCCTTCATCAGAACTCAAAGAACAAGAACAAAGAACAATACAGCATAGGAACAGGCCCTTCGGCACCCCCCAAGCCTGCGCCGACATGTTTTGCCCTTCCATATTAAAACTGTACTCACTTACAGGATCCGTATTTCTCTATTCCTTTCCTATTCATGTATTATTCCAGAGATAACAAGCTGTAGAGCTGGATGAACACAGCGGGCCAAGCAGCATCAGAGGAGCAGGAAGGCTGACGTTTCGGGCCTAGATCCTTCTTCAGAAAGGGTCTAGGCCCGAACCATCAGCCTTCCTGCTCTTCTGATGCCGCTTGGCCTGCTGTGTTCATCCAGCTCTAAGCCTTGTTATCTCAGATTCTCAGCATCTGCAGTTCCTACTATCTCATGTATTATTCCAGGTGCTTCTTGAAAACTGATATCGTGTCTGCTTCCCCCACATCCTCTAGCAGTGTGTTCAGGCACTCGCCATCCTTTGTGTGCCTCATGCATCTCTTTTAAACTCCCCCACCACCTCCACAACACCACCCCCCCACCCTTGCACCTGGAACCTATGGCCCCTAGTAAATGATCCCCTCCACCCTGGGAAAAAGCCTCATACTTTCCACTCTATCTTTGCCATCCACAATTTTATAAACTTCTATTAGGTCGCCCCTCAACCTCCTGTGTTCCAAACAAACACAGTCTATCTAACCTTTCTTCGAGCTAAAATCCCCCAAACCAGGCAACATCCTGGTAAACCTTTTTTGTACCCTCTCCAAAGGATCCACATCCTTCTGGTAGTGTGGAGAGCAGAACTGTATGCAATATTCCAAGTGTAGTCTAACTAAAGTTCTGGAAAGCTGCAGCACAACTTGTCTATCCTTATACTTAATGCCCCTTCCAATTAAGGCACGCATGCCATAGGCCTTTGTTACCACCTTATCTACCTGCACTGCCAACTTCAGTGATCTGTGCACCTGCACAACCGAATTCCTTTGCATATCAAAACTCCTAAGGGTTCTGCCATTCACTGCATGATTTCCACCTGTACTTGACCTTCCAAAATGCATCACCTCATCTGTCTAAATTAAATGTCGTCTGCCATTTTCCTGCCCATGCCCCCAACTGATCGATACCCTGCTGTATCCTCTGACAATCCTCCTCACTGTCCACAACTTCATCAACCTTTGTATCATCTGCAACCTTACTAATTAGGCAAGCCACGTTTTCCTCCAAATCATTTATGTAGATCATGAAGAGCAGAGGTCCCAGCACTGATCCATGTGGAACACCACTAGTCACAGCTCTCCATTCCGAAAAGCATTCGCTACCCTCTGTCGCCTATGAGCGAACCAATTCTGTACCCATCTTGCCAGCTCACCCCAATACCATGTGACTTCACCTTTTGTACCAGTCTGCCATGAGAGACCTTGTCAAAGGCTTTACTGAAGTCCATGTAGACAACATCAACTCAATCACCTCCTCAAAAATCTCGATCAAGTTAATCAGGCACGACTACCCCTGCACAAAACCATGCTGTTTATTGCTAATCAGTCCATTTGCTTCTGAATGCTTATAGGTCTTGTCCCTGAGAATCTTTTCCAATAATTTCCCTACCACAGTGAAACTCTCAGGCCTGTAATTTCCCGGATTATTCCTGTAACCGTTCTTAAACAATGGGACATCATTGGCTATTCTCCAGTCTTCTGGGACCTCACCTGTGGCCAGACAGGATACAAAGATGTCTGTCAACGCTCCAGCAATTAGTTCTCTTGCTTCCCTCAATATTCCGGGATAGGTCCCATCACGACCCAGGGACTCATCCATCTTAATACTTTAAGACACACACCTTTTTAATAGCAACTGGTCTTAGAAATTCGACATTCCCTTCCCTGAGATCATCCTCCACCATTCCAGAACTGTTCTGAGTAAATGGAACAAAACTGGACCAAAAAAGTTAACCAATTGGTGATGGATTGGGTGTGGGTGGGTGGGGAGCGTCAGCTCCACTGAACTGAAAAAGCTTTGTTTAGCTAAGTGTTTTAAATAGAAGGTGAAATCACAAAAAACAAACATAATGACACAATTACTTCAGTAATGTGAGAAACTGCATAACTTCTCATTGAAACACCCGGGTGTTCATTAATCTTTGGTGATTTGCAGCTACAACTAACATGGGGACAATTTATTTATAAAGCATTTCATTACATGCTGAGAGCTCATTACGCTTGGCATTAAACAATTACCTTTTTGTTTGTACTCATCAAGGCAAGTAATTTTAATGCTGAGAAAGTGCAACAATTGAGCAACCAGAAAAGGCCTTTTTACACTGGCCAACTGAAGAACACACTACATTTATCACTGATTTATTTTTATTGGACTCTATTGAATAGACTGCCATTGGGTGTCAATCAACAGTAGACTCTGTACAATTATATTTTGAGGGCCAGTTCTTCCTAAGAACAGAATCAAAACAGCTACCTACAAACCTTGAGCAAATAAATTTTGAAAAGCCTTTTTTTTTTTTTTTTTTTAAAATGACTGACCTTCACCTTTGAATGGTCATGACTTATTTGTGCTGACTGTTCAAAATTCATCTTGCAAAGTCTACAAACAGGCATAGGGGAGGAAGAGGTTAATATAACACGAGGGTCAATTCACTCTCCCCTGTTCATTTCATGATCCAAAACCAGATTCAAGCACAATGTGTCATGCATCAGGTTAAATATAGGTAAAGGATACCTCTGGCTGTAATCAAATATCACCTGCCTTCAGGTGATGAATTAATACTTTTCCATGCTGAAGGAAGCACTGAGGATGGCAAAGATGCACTCTGGGGATCTAACCATCATCCTCGATATTCAACCACATTATTAACAACGGAATCCTTCACTGTCAGCATCCTAGGGGGTTGGGTTCCACAGACCAGAAACTGAATTGGACTGGTCATGTAAATACTGAGGCTACAGAAGAGGGTCGCAGGCTAGAAATCCTGCAAGGAATAACTAACATCCTTAGTAAACAAAGCCTGCACACCACCTACAAGCCAAAGTGGATGGGTGGACAAGGTTACTGAGTGCACAATTAGGTACAGTGGGCTTAAATGGATAATTACTGCAGAGTGGGGTGGGGTGGGAGGTATCAGGTCAAGTGGATGCATTGGGTCGGGTGATGTGGTGGTCAGCTCCTGGCAGATTGATGGGAGCATCGGCAGCGGGCGTGGTAGGCCCAGTGTCGGGGTGCTCCCGGCGGTGAAACGGTGGCGGCCTCCAAAGCGGGACTCCTAGAATGGATGTGATGCGGGTATGTTGGTGGGCATGGAGCCCATTGTGCAGAGCCCCCCTGCCCATCGATGACAAGCGGAGCACAAGAGGAGGAAAAGAACTGTTTTTGGTTATATTTTAGTTATATCTCAACATTTTCTGCAACTCAAAATGGTGCTGGACGTGGCAATATATTACACTATTCACTATTTATTTGTTAAATACAATTGACAATAAATAAATTATTCATTCAATCATTAATTCAGTTGTGCATGTGTACAGATATTAGGCTAGGTTTTCACCTGCCTAACTTACCCAGCCAAGTACTGAAGAACAATCTGATGTATTCTCCCACCCACCTCAGCACTGCAGACATGAGCTGAATTCCCAAAGACCTGGAGATTCCCCAGGAAAAATTCTAAAAGTTCCTATGCAATTTGCACGGAGTTGAGTGTGTCAAGATTTCACTAGAGTTGCAATGTGCATCTTTATCAGAGACAGGCATATGACCAATCTGGAGACTGCAAGATTTGGACCAAGGCTTAAGGGACAATGACTGGGCTCCAAAGTAGGAAGAAAGGGAGATAAAGCTGTCTGACCAGGTTTGCGATGAAGACTTCAGTGCAACAAGTTGAACTGACTAAAAGATCTCTTGCTGCATGGTGCATCCAACTTGACATGTCGCTGGATCAGTTTCAATCCCAACCATTAAAACAGCACGTGCAGAATATCCTGAAATGGTCTGTTCTAACAAGAATGTTTCTTTAAATATAACTTGAGATTTATTTGATGCCATTCTTCTATCAATTCCATATAATTCATCAAATTTAAAACTTGACAAGCCAAAAGAACTGTGGATGCTGTAAATCAGAAACAAAAATAGAAATTACTGGACAAGTTCAGCAGGTCTGGCTGCATCTGTGGAGAGAAATCAGAGTTAACATTTCAGGTCGGGTGACTCGAGGAAGTTCCGAGGAAGGGTCACTCAACCCGAAATGTTATCTCTGATTTCTCTCCACAGATGCTGCCAGACCTGGTGAGCTTTTCAAGCAATTTCAACTTTTGTTTTTAAAACTTGACAAACTGTATTTTGAGACAATTTTGATTTGAAGATAGCTTTATTTCTTATGTTATTCTCACATAATTATTGTCCTCTGCCAGTACAATTTTTAATGGCAGGTGTAATAGTTAGTGCTGAAGATGGGTGCAGTGGCCAACAGTAAGGCTGTTTGATGCTGTATTTCCAAAGCGACAAAACTGATTTTCTTCCTGTTAGCGCATGTAGATGTGGTTTGAATGAGTTTCACGTGCTGGCTTCAACCACTCTAAGTAACCCATTCCAACTACTGAACTGGATCACAGCTAAATGGGCTACATTCTGAAATATTAATTAAATGTTTTCTCTCTTGGAAAACCTTTTGGTCTCCAGGCACAGTCTGAAACAAATGCTTTTCAGCTCTAACTCTATAATTTGTCTTAATTATACCATTCATAAAGAAGTCAATATATCAGTTAAATGTTGTCAGTTGAACAATAATTACATCACTAAAGGGATTACTTGCTAATGCATTATTCCACATGAACCTATATACAGCAGTCCAAGACATTGCACAATGGCGTAAGATTAAATAGGCTCAACAAAGCCATTATGGAGGTATTGAGTCAAGGTCATTTAATTAAGGATGCGGAAAAACCTACAAGCCACGGACTGAGAATTACTCTATGTACAACCTCTGCCCCCTAGTGTCAGGCTTAAGGGCGCTTTTGGGCAACAGGCTCTTCAAACCTTCTTACAATATATTTTTTTCTGTCCAAATGACGATGAGATAAACTTTAAATAGTTCAAAAACAAAGGGGCGGGGAAGGGAAGCTGACAAAACTAATTAGAACTGATCAAGTAAAACATTTTAGTCAATGTTCTGTCTCATTAAAATCATTCTAAAATGCAGACACTTCCAACATATACCACTTAAACAAAAACTTACCTTGTTGGAATTGCTCTATCACCATCTGCAGGTTGGTGAGTGACATTGCATACTGCTTCACTTGTTCTTGAGACATATTCAATTGCATCATGGCTTCATCTCGCTGTTTTGCAATAGTTTGGAGTTGCTCCTGCAAGGACTCCACTTGAAGGCTGGCTTGGTGGCTGTATATAAAGAAAATCATGCAACGTGGGTCTTTTGGATTTTGTAAGAAACATATTTATCAAGTATAACTTAGACCATCCACTAAACATCAGTGGAGGAACTGACATGTGAAGAAACTGATATCACAACGATTGAAACTTAGGAATTGCATACAAGTCACAACTGTTATGATGCCCCTCAGTAAATCAAATTTATTAAATGATGTCCCCCCCACCATAAAGAAATTGTCTCAGAGATAGTAGGAACTGCAGATGCTGGAGAATCCGAGACAACAAGGTGCAGGGCTGGATGAACACAGCAGGCCAAGCTGCATCATAGGAGCAGAAAGGCTGACGTTTCGGGCCTAGACCCTTCATCAGAAAAGCTTTTCTGATGAAG
>NW_025969977.1:5981-13212 GCF_021869965.1 Rhincodon typus | reverse complement strand
AGTGTTTGGATGAAGCAGACAGTGAGAAACCGTTTCCACAGATCAGGATCAGTAAACAGGGGGATGGGATTTCAGAACATTGAAGATACAGAGAGTTGCATTTATGTCGGACTTTTCACCACCAGTGATGATGTCTGTTGGCTATGGGCAGAGTTTGTTTAAATCTTGCTTCCTTCTTCCCCATGTGAGATATCTTCACTGCAAAGACTCTCAGGCATCTCAGAATGACCTTGATCTCATCGAAATCAGACCTCATCATTTTGATACATTTTGATCTGCTTCCCGCAACACCATGCGCCTGAAATAAATATCTCATACTGATATACGGGCCAAGTTTACACCGGTGAGGTGACACACTTGTGAAGGTCTGAATGGTCTTCTCTTGTTCTCTGTCGGTCTGCGATGACCTGATTTGTTAAAGCTGTTCTCTGACATGGCAGGAGTAAATTGTTGAATTTGAAACACATCAGTTGCGGTGCTTTCCATGCGCAGGACGCCCTCCAGTAGTTGCCCACGTTGTTTCAGACAGTGTCCTCCCGGCGAAATGAAAAGTCGTGAATGACCAGAGGATTATCATGTCAGAGAAAACGTCATGGCACAGACACAGTTCACCATTATTAGGACAGCTATCACCGCCCTCAGAGAGATACAAGGGACAGAGAGTCGCCGTGGACTCGATGGGCTGAACGGCTTCTTCCTGCACGGGAATGACGCCATGGGTTTATGACGCCACTCTCCCTGTCTCTGTGACGTGGAGATGCCGGTGGAAAGTGTCACTTCACCTGATGGAGGAGCAACGCTCCGAAAGCGTGTGACTTCACATAAACCTGTTGGATGATAACCTGGTGTCCTGTGACTTCTGACATTTCCCACTGTCTCTGTGACAGCGTAGGCGAGTGAGGGAGAAACAATGGCTCATTTTTAACCCTCTCTTCCGCGTTGAACTATCTGCAGCCCCGCAGCTCAGGGCCGTTGGCGATGACTGTCACTGAATAAGTGTTTCACTCGGATTCTCTTAATCTGGGACTATTGGTGTCAGAAATTAACTCCTGCCGGGTTGCAGCAAAGAAACCGATGTCTGCGTTGTAAAGTTTTTTTTTCTGCAAGATTGCTGTGTGAAGTCGAATCCTGAAATCAAACATACCGCACAGAAGGATCCCAATATTAAGATTCTAAACGGAAAAGTCCCCAGTTTAGAATCCTATCCTCTTCTCTCTCTCTCTGATTGATGTCGTTTCACGAAAGTTCCCAATCGTCGTTAATAATTTCCTGACATCTGATTCTGCCTCTTCCACTTATTCGCCCTTCCAGTGTTTAAGAAGGAGCTGCAAAACGTATATCATCCTCAAGCACTGCCTGCCCGTGCAGAGAAATGGTTTAATCCACCTGCCATTGAAGAGAGCCCGGTCCTCGGGGAAAGGAGCAAATAACATCAGCCCGGGAGCAGGGAGACAGAATGGGGAGAAACTGTTCGTTGTTGCTTTCACTGCCGATCGAGGATTTTTTAAAAATATAATCAGCCTGTTCAAAGTTGTTATTACACAGCTCTCGAGCAGATGGAACTTGAACCCCCAGTCTCCGACATCCGATTTTGGGAAAATATCACTGTATGAGCATCACCTAGATTACAAGTGAAAGCAGCAGCTGTCGTGATTGCCTTGTTGGTTCAGCGGTATGATTCTCTTTCTGGGTTATTAAAGCGGCTGCATGAGGCTCCGCGTTCCAATCCCCGCTGAGCCCTTATTACCTGCAGCAATGTTTTCTATTTGCTGTTTGGCTTCTTTTCACAAAAGTCTTCGAGAGCTTGTGAGCATGGTTCATTGTGAAATCGAAGTCTGCCTGAGATCCCAAAGCGTCTTTGTAGTGCATGATAATCACAGGCACTTTCGTATCTGGCCTCAAGTAAGCAACTCTGAGGATTCTATATTTCTATTAATGATATTCATGACGCTTTTCTTGGCGAAATGGGAGAAATATTGTGTTTTGGTGGCTGAATTAACCGAACAATATCTGGATAGAGGAATCACGTCAGTTGTTTCTTCCCTCTCATATCCTTCCTCTCTCGTTGTATCTGAAAAAGAGTCGAGAATAAGTCTGGATCCGCCCTGGAGTCGATGCGAGGATGGAGGTTGTTGGCAACAGCGGAGATTGATCAAAGTCTTGTTTTTGATTGATCTCAAATTTCCTGTCACTTTTACACAAGAACAATGTTTCGGGATGTGGTGTGCCCATTGTTTTGGAGAGACTGCTCAGTTCCCTTCGGGTGCAAAATAAAGCACCGACTGTTCATCATGGGCTCTGACAGATAGGATTTATGATCACTTGGAAAGGCACAGTTTGACTCGTGATAGCCAGCATGGATTTGTGACGGGTAGATCATGCCTCACAAACCTTATTGAATTCTTTGAAGAGTTGACCAAACACGTGGATGAAGGTAGAGCAGTCCGTGTGGTATACATGGATTGAAGTAAGGCGTTTGATAAGATTCCCCACAGTAGGCTCATGCAGAAGGTAAGGAGGCATGGGATAGGGGGAAATGTGGCAGATTGGATTCAGAATTGGGTGGTAGTGGACAGAAAATGTTCAACATGGTGCTCAGTTACGAGTCGTTTACCACAAGGGTCTGTTCTGGGTCCTCTTCTATTTGTGATTTTTGTAACCGATTTGGATGAAGGAATGGAAGGGTGCAACATTTCCAACTTTTGCCAAATCACGTGAATATAATCCTGCATCGTGTCCACTATGCCGATACAATCGTCTGTGTCCTTTCTAATCTCTGCATTTTTGGTGAAGACTGATGACAAAGATTACATACAATGATCCAATTGAGGCTGAACCACAGACATTACGGTTGTACAGTGATCTTTTCGCTTAATTAATGTGATTTTTTTTTCCATTAATAAACTCAACTAACCCAAATTATTGTCTAACCACATCATGGACATCGTCTCTATGGGGACCAAAACCTCTTGACTCATCGCCTTTGGTACTTTCATGGAATGTGGGGACGGCTTGTAAGGTCAACATCCCTACATCCCCGTAACCCGAAAGACTCTCAACCATTTCCAAGGAAAGTGATATTCAATCACCTCTCTGTGGGGATGCAGTCACTTCCAGCACAGACTGGGTAAGGACAGTAAATTCCTTCACCAAAGGTCAAACTGAATCTGAAATATACATTTAAGAAAAAAAACTCTCCTACTTATTGTGTGTTGTCTTTCTGTGTTGATGCCCCATTTCAGCATCATTTCGTGCTTCCCCGTATTGAATGCTACCAAATCATTACTTTGTGAATGAAAGCATTTTCCTCACCTCTCGATATTCTAAACTCTATAGGGCATTGACTGCTGTTATTGTGTGTTCCCAGAGGACAGTCCTCACATCCTTTGGATGAATCCAGTGAACATTTCCTGACGCGACCTCGAAGGCAAATATTCCCTTCTCCGGGCTAGGAAATCATTACTGCACTGACCTGCATTTGTGTTCTCATTAAAACCAAGCCAGTTGCAGGAAGACCTTTACATTCAGCTTTTGCAATCTGATTCCTGTAAAGGTTGACCCAACCCTTCATTGTTGTTTGTCTACGGATGGTAACATTTCCTGAATCGTTTAGAATGACATCCAAATTTGTCTGAACACGACCATTCGCTGCTCTAGTTTCATCATCCCGTTATGTATTTTAACATCACGTAATTTGTCAGTTTGTCTTACTTTTCCAACGTTTTCAAACAATCTCACTCATAGTAACGAAACCGATAGAATGTATTGGTTTAGTCAATTCGTAAACGCCACAGAACCAGGTAGGAGTGCGTTCGTCTCGTAAATCGAAGGTCATGGGTTGGATCTCTACGTGTGTCTCGTAGCCTATTGGCTGTTAATTCCAGGGCAAGTTTTCCTGGAGCATCAGAAGCTGAGGAACGACCTGATAGTAGTTTGTAAAATCATGAGGGATATGGATAGGGTGAATAGTCAATGTCATTTCCCCAGAATGGGCCCGAGCGCAAAACGAGAGGGCATATATTTAAGATGAGAGGGGAATAAATTAAAAGAGTTCTGAGGGGCATTTTTTCACGCTGAAGGTGGTGCGTGTATGGAGTGAACTGCCAGAGGAAGTGGTGGAGGCTCATAAAAGTTACAACATTTCAAAGGCACCTGAATGCGTGTATGAATCGGTTGGGCTAAGAGGAATGAGATCCGCCCACAGGCGAAGTGCTCTTTTGCTTTTGCCAAAAATGCCCATTCTCTGTGACACCTTCCCAGGTTCTCAGTGAGGATTTTGGATTCAGGAAGATTCCTCACAAACCGTGTTTGCACCTCAGGTCTCGAGTGAATCCCCAAACACACAGATCTTAACAAGCAAAGAAGCAGAATTGTCAAGGCGAACGCATTGCCACACATATCGGAGCACCAATGCTTTCTGTGAAACATCTCCAGTTCTCTGCGTTACGAACTACTCACACGACTGGCGTCGGGGCAATTCCAAACTGCTCCCCTCAATGCGCTGGAGATTTAGTGCAACGCCACCTACTGGAAACTGCTCAAGTCAGGAATTAAAAGAATGGAGTAAGAACGTCCCACGAAAAGTGAATACAAGCAATCACAGTCTCGATTAGATGAGGTTTCCCTTCTGGTCAACAATGCGGGTGTGCCTGCACCGCAACGATTTCAGCGTATCAAGAAAGTGACTCATCAGCTCCCTTCTTGAAGGAAGTGAAAGAAATTTGACATCTCAATTACCCTCCTTTTAATCAAAAAAAGGCAAATAACTGCGAGTAGGTTCAATGCAGGATTTTGTTTCACAGCAGCAGCAAAATAACGATCTACATTCACTTGCAGCGAAAGGGTGAGCAACGCAACTTGCCTGGAACATGAAGCAGTAGCGCAGCCTGCTTGTTCCTGCTGTCATGCTGGGGGAATTCTGCATGTGTTAACCACTGCACCCTGAAAACATGCCGTGGATGCTGACCCGCTGAATTGTTTGTGCTCTCCCACATCAAAGATTACATGGGGCGAAACAAAGACAAGCTAAACAGAACCCATATTACGTCTCTTCCGTATAACAGTGGGCACTCAGAGGCAGAAACTTTAATCCAGTGCCTTCCACCGCTCCGCCACACTACCAAACAGCTGGATAGCGACACTTTCCAATGGTACATACAGCACACAACCAAAGCGAAGGCACAGGGAAATGCTTGGAGGAACGCGATTCTCCTCGTCCATTTTCTTAACTGCTCGGCAATGCCCAGCTACAAAACTAATTTCGCAATAGATGCCGGTGGCCCTTCAATCAAAACAAATATCAATGGAAAGCTGAACGCATCTTGTGAGATTCGGTTGAGCAAAAAATGTAATGAGCCTGTGAGAAAGTATGCTCGGTTATACTTCGATAAAGAACACAGGACTGCATCTGATTTCTGGAATTTAGATTTTCGCTTTGGTCAATGATTTTGCTCATTGCTTGAAACAGAACGACTTTCGCGTTTACACGGAACATGAAAGGCACTGGACTGCAGGGAAAATGCACCAAGCTGAACAGACTGTGTACTCGATGTTGCCGTGCAGCATACTTGAGTTACCAAGCCGGTTTAGCAGACAAAGTGGCTCAAAGAAATCCCTCCATCAGATAAATTCAGGTTGGCATTAGAATCCGAGAACAACAGATCACTTTGCGAGGCTGTTCGAACCTTGGCGCAGGTACGAGTTGCTACTTTTCTTGTGTTTCTCCTAAACCGTACATTTTCCTGCAGAACTTTCGAGGCCTGGACATGAGCAAATGTCAGACGGCAGCCAGCTGATTTGGAAACCTGCGTGGGAAACGAAGAAAAGCGACTCACTAAATTTTACTAAATTCCACGGCATTTGCTCAGAGATGCACTAAAGGCACTTTGTAAACATATTGACAGAATGTAAAAGGCGATCAGAGATGTCAAAGAGGTGCTAACAGCATGTGATAGCTTTTTGTTCAAGAAGTGAAAAGCTCTCGCGCCTGAGTCACCTTCACGTCTCTTGCTGCTGACCTGAATAAGATACAAGTTGTTTCACTTGAGCTGTATGCGGCAATCTTTCCTATCCCTCTTTGTTTCGATTTGCTTGCTCCTCTGTGACATAAAGAGAAAAGAATGGATACAATGTCAATTGGTAGCCTGTCTTGTCATTTCCTTAGTTTCAATTCCAACACGGCTTACACTTCAGAGCACACGTTAATGTTAGTGACTCTATGAGAGCGCGAGTCAAGAGGTTCGTCTGAGTCTGTAAATCCCTTCATTCCTCTTGTTGACTGAATGGGCCGCTACTGTGTCCGCTGCTCAGAAATGCAAACATGCTTCTCTATTCCAAAACCTGCCTGAGGTCTTCTAGTTTTGATTCACGCACTTTGAGACATGGCAGAGGCCAACGGAACTAGGGCTTTCAGAGATTACTTTGAGATGCATTTGACAGAGAGGAATGCGAGGTGCACTACGACACCGGCAAATAAGGCTTCTCCTCGACTGCGAACCGGGACGCTTTCATTCGTATAGCAAATGTGATACCACTCCGCTACAGAAAGAATGAGGGGACACCAAATGCACTCTCAAACAGGATGACAATCCGGGCACATTCAGGACCAGGAAGGAGAGAAATTTAACAAAGATTCATTCATAGAATTATACTCCTTTCCACAACAAAAGCATATATGGACGACTTCATTCAAGGAATGGTTCGCTGGCGCGAACAGCAAATTAGGAAACTCCGTTAAAGTCCACGCCGAAAGATACCGCTGTAGCAAAGTAGCACCACTGTTTCTGCCTGGTTTTGAACCAAGCACATGTCACGTCGTAGACGAACGTGACAACCACGAGACGACAGGAACAGGAGCGGAATGCCGCCCTCCCCACGGACATTCCTACAGCAGAGAAATTCGCCGCCGTTCGACGGTTCATCTCTCTGTTTCAAACAAATCGATGTCGTCCAGCGTTATTGGCATTATTGAAAAAATAAAAGATATCACGTAAAGCTGCCCAAAAAAGATTCACGAAGACGTTGCCAGGGTGGCAGGGTTCGAACTGTACGGCGAATCTGAATAGGCTGGGGCAATTTTCCCTGGAGGGTCGGAGGCTGAGGGTCGACCTGAAAGAAGTTTATAAAATCAAGAAGCATATATATAGGGTGAGTAGTCAAGGTCTTTATCACACGGTGGGCGACTCCAAAATGGAAGGGCGTACAATTGAGGTGAGAAGGGGAAAATTTAAAA
>NW_025969977.1:5885-5971 GCF_021869965.1 Rhincodon typus | reverse complement strand
GTATGTTATAAACTGCCAGACGAAGTCGTGGAGTCTTGTAAAGTTATAACATTTCCAAGGCATCTGGATGCATGTATGAAACGAGA
>NW_025969977.1:0-5875 GCF_021869965.1 Rhincodon typus | reverse complement strand
TGCAACTGCAACACTACTAAAGCAAAGGCACACAGAAAGGCTTCAAGGATCCTTGTCTTCTTCGTCCATTTTCTTAGCTGTTCGGCAATGCCCAGCTACAATATTATTTTCGCACCAGATGCTGGTAGCCGTTCGATCAAAGCAAAAATCAACGGAAAGCCGAACGCATGCTCTGAGACTCGGTTAGAGAACAAATGTAATATGGCTGCGAGGAAATGTACTCGGTAATGCTTGGATAAAGAAAACATGAACTATATGGCATTCCTGGAATTTTGATTTTCGCTTTGATAAATGATTTCGCCCTCTGCTCAAAACAGAACAACTTTCGCGTTTACATGTCGCATGAATAACACCGGACTACCCGGAAAATGCAACAAATTGAGCAGCCCGTGTACCACATGACGCCGTGCAGCATACTTATAATTACAACGCCGGTTTTGCAGAATAAGTGGCTCTAAGGTAATCTTCTGTCTGAAAACCTGAGCCAGCAGTTGAATCCGAGAATGACAGATCACATTGCGAGGCTGTTCGAGCCTCGGTGCAGGTCCGAGTTGCTCTTTTCCTTGCCTTTCTCCTTAACAGTACTTTTTCCTGTAGAGCTTTCCAGTCCTGGACGTGAACAAATGTCACATAGCTGCCAGCTGAGTTGGAAACCTGTGTCCGAAACGAAGAAAAGCAACTCACCAAATTTTACTAACTTCCACGATGCTTATTTAAAGGCAGTTTCGAAACATATTGACAGAACGTAAAAGGTGATCAGAGACGTCAAAGAGGTGCTAACAGCATGTGATTGCTTTTCGTTCAAGTGAAAAGCTCTCGCGTCTGAGTCACCTTCACGTCTCTTGCTGCTGACTGAATCAGATAGAAGGTGTATCACCAGAGCTGCACGTGGCTCGCTTTCCTTTCCCTCCTTGTTTAGATTTTCTTGCTCCTTTGTGATACAACAAAAAAAAAGTCAATCCTCATTTTCAATGTGCCAGTGGTTATCCAATTCGCCGCATACGGAAAAGGCCCCGGGCTCAAGGAGAGTCTCTCCTGCTGCTTCATGTACCAGGCAAATTGCCTTGTACCCCCATTTTGCTGAAAGTGAACGGAGATTGTCATTTCCCTGCTGTTGCATAACAAAATCTTCCAGTAAATCTACTCGCCATTATTTGCCTAATTGGCGAAAAGGACGGTAATTCCAATTAATTGCGATGCGAAATTTTGTGAAATTTCTCTCACTTTCTTCATTGTTGTCCCAGAGAGAGGGACTGGTGAGTCGCTTTCTTGATCCACTGCAATCGTTGTGGAGCAGGCACACTCGCGCTGTTGATTGGAAGGGAAAAAGAATCTAACTGAGAGAGGAATTGGTAATCTTCATTTTTCTTGGGTCATTCTTGTGCCGTTCCGCTTTTGCTTGTCATTTTTCATTCTTGTGACTTCCTCACTTTCCGTTACAAGTACTCTTAGATTTCAGAGTAGACGCTAATGTTAGTGATTCTCAAACAGCGCGAGTCAAGAGGTTCATCTGAGTCTGTAAATCAGCTCATTCCTGTTGTTGGCTGAATGAGCCGCTAATGTGTTTGGTACTTAGAAATGCAAGCATGTTTCTCTACTCAAAACCATGACTGAGGATTTCTGGTTTACATTCGTGCATTTGGAGACATGGCAGACAGGAGCAGAATTAGGGGATGGCGAGAACTTCAGATGCCAGAGTCAGAGTCAATACAGTGTGTAGCTGGAGGAACGCAGCATGTCAGGCAGGGTCAGAGGAGCAGCAAAGGCGATGTTTTGGGTTTACACCCACAATATCACAATATCACAAAGTCTGACAGTGAGCCACGCATTAAGTGGTAAAGTTGTCACACCCGTTGTGGGCGATACGGTTGCTTTCTTGTCAGAGAGAGATAACTGGTGTTGTTTTGCCTGAGGGACATCGCACCTCAGGTGAGCAGAGAGGATGAAAAGAAGAGTCATTAGCGGTAACCTCAGATGGTGTGGGACTTAAATCCACATTGTTGGCTTGTTGAGGAAAACTGATAAACAGCTCCGAGAAGGAGTTTGGCTTTCTTGACTGTTTCAAAGAGGAAAATGCAGATTTCATGTTCCAGCAAACAGCAATGTCTCTTGTCATCGTTTGAAGGAATTGGCTTTGTTCTACTGAAGCCCTCAAGGCATTGAATAACTATTTAGATGAACATTTGAAATTTCAGAGCAAACAAGACAATGGGCAAAGTGCTGGAAACTGTCTTTAGAAATGAGCTGTTTGATGAGTGGCACTGATATAATGGACAGAACGGTCTCTCTCCATGCTCTTAAAAGTTCACTATCATTTTGTCAGTGAAGAAAAGGTCAAAAGCAGCGTCAAGAAGGACAGTTGCAAACATTGCCTTCATTGTTGGGGTTCAGAACTACAACTATTGTTTTCCCGGTTTGATTTCCGGCCAAGAATGAGGATTTGTTGTCCCTGTCCAAACTCTTAAAATGAACATGAATTCCTGACTTTAAAATCAATAAAGGAAGCAGCTCTGTCAGACGCAATGGAAGTTTCATATCAGAGATTAAAACAAATGGGAGGAAACGCTGAAATACATTGACTTCGTGTGTTTAAACACTATACTGTAAAAATACTTTCTCTTTATTGAAGCACACGGGTTTCTTGGAGATTTAACAGGGTGGACGCAGAAAAGTTGGTTTGCCGTCAAGGACAGTCTTGAACCAGAGTGCCTAATATCAGAAAGGGGGTCGCACATTTAAGACAGATGAAGAAGGATTTATTCTCTCAGATGGTGTGAGTCGTTGGAATTCCCTCCAGCAGGGGGTTGTCAGGTCTGAATCATTAAGTATATTCAAGGGTGAGATCGACATATTTTTAACAGTAAAGGTATCAAGGGTTATGGGGAAAAGCAAGAAAGTGCAGTTCAGGATTATCATGTCAGGCACAAGCTCATTCAATGGCTGAGCAGATTGAATGGGCTGAATGGTCTCTTTCTGCTCCTAAAATTTATGGTCTTAATACGTGACTTAAAATTGACCTGAGCAAAACGTGCCAAGTTAAAATGCATCGATCCCCTTTGGGTACTGAACCGAGGTGATATATGCAAAGGGCAACACACAAAGGAGAGTCATTGTGGGTGATTGATCCGGAGTGATCTGTGTACCAGGGTAAACAGTGAAAACAAATATTCAGCACCCACATTGGGCCTGGCTCTCTTAGGCCTATAGTGAGCTCTCGCAAGCGAGGCAATTGCAGCTGATGTTGCTGATGTGGATCTGTCATGTACACTGAAGCGATTCTGATTGGCTGGTCCATGACTTCATTCTGCTTCTAAAGATTGGTCAGTATTTCATATTTATGAAATGTTAATGTTACATGAAACATAAATGTTAACCATTAACAGGCCATGACAATGTGGGCCCTGAATCGTAATCACTGGACGACTGAGGAAGATCTTTGTTCATATCACCCTGTACACTGTCAGTTCCGGCGTTGCATTCTCCCATCCTTCTGCACACGTTCCCCTCGGCTCTGTCTTGGAACTGTTACATTGTCTTGGTGTCTGATGTACAGGCTATCCAGTCATTTGTTAGATTGTAGTTTCTAATGCACGATAGAGTTTCTCAGAGAACATCTATATTTACAGCGTTGGCTTTTAGTTGGGTGTTTCGCCCAGTGGCTGTGAGCTCGATTCTTTCTGGGGGCTGAGATAATTTTCACCACCTGCTGCATCAAACATCCAAAGGAGCTCTTTAAAGCCGCTTGAAATTATTTTTGATGAAACAACATTACCACCATGTCATTTTCCCCACCAGCCAGAAATGTGTTTGAAATACCACATTCCTGTTTGTCCTTTCAGGTATTTGAGGAAGATCTTTCGGAAGCAGCTGATGTGAGCAAAGTTCCAGTTTGGCAGGAAGAATGAGGTGGAGCAGTATAAACTGCAGAGTGACGAAGGAAACAATGGGAGAGTAACACGGACAGGGGAGTGGCTGAATGATTCCTTTCGTTGCTGTAAACAGATTCTGATTTTGATGTCTGAAATGGGACAATATAAGTCAAGAGGTGAAATCCTTGCTTTCTGGAGGTTTGTCTTTCCCGAGTTCTCTATAATTCTCGGGGCAATGTGTCTGTGTGTTTCCCTCTGTGAGTGAAAGTGAGGATGATCCCGAGGGTGACAGAGGCCTCAGGATGAAACCCGCTCCATGTGCATCACGTTCACTCTCCGTCCCCCGCGCTTCCCCGACAAAAGGCAGCTTTACGTGGAACTCAAGCAACTTCACCAGACCATAAGAACTATTGCTGCGAGCTCGAATATGAAACGGAAATTGAGCTGACATGGTCCCAAACGCTGCTCAAGCGCACCTTTTAATTTTCAATCACTTCAGCTCCTGGAAATGCGACAACAAAAATGCCTGGCATACATTCCCACTTTGGAAGCACGCGTCAATTTGCCAGTGTAGAAAAGCTGCCAGCTGCGCTCGAGCCAGGAAGGACTCGAATTTGCAATTTTCTAAGCCGGAGTCAGATGCGTTATCTATTACGTTACTCGCCTATTGCCTGGCTGTATGAGTTACATCCTGTCGAGTTGTGATGTTAACAGGGACCAAGGTGGAAGTGTGATTCACGAGGTGAACACCAGCAGAGATAATCGCTGTCACTGCTTCACTTCAATGGTCCCCACTTTGCGAAGCGGTAAATTTCACTGGCAATAAAAAACAAATTTGTCCTCAGATGCCTGTTTCGCTGTCATCTGTTTCTCTGCTGAAACTTGCCATCATTTTATTCACAGTCACTGCGCTAGTTAACGACCCAATCCAGTGAAACGTACTTTCACATTAATACTAGCCCTAAACCTTCGTCAGGTGAAGTAGATGCATGTGATATATTCACAGGAAACACCATTTGGGATCATGGACCGAAATCGATTTCATAAAAAAACCACCTCCACGCTCTCCCGAGCATTTTAAAAACATGTCAAAGGCAACAAGGGCTCGTGCAGAATTCAAACCTGCAACTTCTCGCATTCCCAATATTCATCTGAAGTAAGAATCAGACAACGAGATCAATGGCCCAGTCTGGTGAAGCCCCACTTAACAATAAATCACGTGCCACTCAGGCAGCGATAGTGTCCCTTCCTCGGACTTAGGAGACCAAAGTTCAAGTTCTATCTGCTCCCGGGGTGTGCAATAACATAGCTGAACATGTTGCTTAGAAAGAAAATACTGTTCCCCATTGCTTCAGGCAGTGAAGGCAGCAATAAACATTTTCTTCTCATTCTGTCTCCCAGTGCTATTTGTCCTTTCCGCTGGGACAGCGTTCTCTCCATTCGCAGATGCATTAAACTAATTCCCTTCATGGGCAGGCAGTGTTGGGAGATCGTATACGGTCTATAGCTCCCTCTCAAGAACTGGAAGATGGAAGGAGCAGAAGGGGTGGAATCAGGCTTGTGCAGCAAATGAGAAACAGCGATTTGGAACTTCTGTCAAATGACATTTATCAGAGAGAGACAGTAGGGTGGGTAGCGGCACGGTGGTTCAGCAGTTAGCACTGCTACCTCAGAGCTCTAGGGACCCAGGTTCGATTCCACCCTCGGGTGAGTGTCTGTGTGCAGTTTGCACATTCTCCCCGTGTCTGCTTGGGTTTGCTCCGGTTTCCTCCCGCAGTCCAAAGATGTGTAGGTTAGGTGGATTCGCCGTGCTAAATTGCCCATAGTGTTCAGGGATGTGCAGATTAGCTGGGTTACAAGGGGCCGGGTATGGGTGGGTTGCTTTGAGTTGCGGTGTGGACTTGGTGGGCTGGAGGGCCTGTTTCTACACTGTAGGGATTCTATGACATCTATGAGCTGCTGGGAAAGAGAGAAGTCGAAACTGGAGAATAATATCTGCAGCAATT
>NW_025969976.1:0-13214 GCF_021869965.1 Rhincodon typus | reverse complement strand
CTATCTATCTATCTATCTATCTATCTATCTATCTATCTATCCATCCATCCATCTATCTATCTATTCATCAATCCATCTATCTATCTATCTATCCATCTGTCTATATATCTATCCATCTGTCCATCTATGTATCTATGTATCTATCTATCTATCTATCCACCCATCTATACATCTATCCATCTACCCATCTATCTATCTATCTGTCTATCCATCTGTCCATCTATCTATTTATCTATCTATCCATGTATCTATCTCTCACCCATCTATACATCTATCTATCTATCTATCTATCTACCTATCCATCTATCTATCTATCCATCTATCTATCTATCCATCTATCTGTCTATCTATCCTCTCTCCTAGTATCTGTCTATAAATCTGCCTAACATATGAACAAACCTACAAATGTATGACTCAGGAACAGGAAGAGTCCATTCAGCCCTCGAGTCCATGCCCTCATTCAGTCACATCAAGACTGAGCTCATCCATTCACCACGTCTGTGTCCTGAGCCCCTGCCTGTTGAGAATATGTCCTTCCATCGCCTTTTGAGTCAGAGATTTCCAAACACTCACCCTCCACCCCCAGCCGAGTGAAAATAATCCCCCTGCTCTCTTCCTCCCCCAGGAGACTCACGCCCCTCCTGAGTTTTAAACTGTGACAACCCCCAGCCTCTTTCTCAATTCTCCCAGAGGAAGAAACATCTCCGCCATATCTTCCCCACACCCCCACCCAATCGAGAGTCCTCAGGGCCTTCCATGTTCTGGTCAAGTCAACCCTGAATCTCTCAAACTCCAGCGGATACTGGCACAGTCTTTTCCTCATTAGGCAACACGAC
Source organism: Rhincodon typus (assembly GCF_021869965.1). NCBI lineage: Eukaryota > Metazoa > Chordata > Chondrichthyes > Orectolobiformes > Rhincodontidae > Rhincodon > Rhincodon typus. The sequence continues at coordinate 12,378 of NW_025969976.1, read as the reverse complement.
TCCCTCCCCGTTTCAGGGATAGGCCTGGGACACTTTCTCTGAACCATCTCTGGTGCATTCCCACCCTGCCTTCAATATGGAGTCCAACGCTGTGCAGAGTTCACCGGATGAGGCCTCCGCATTGCCCCCTCTCTAACTGAAACCTCATCTCCCTACTCTTGCATTTAGTTCCCCCTTGTGATAAACCATCACATCCTACTGGTTTTCCTGATTGCTTGTTGTGCCTACAGGCTGACCTTCTGTGATTTGCGCTCTCGCACGCCCAGATCCCACCACTTCTCAGAGTTCTTCAAGGCATGAGAGACTGAGACAGATAGATAGATAGAGAGAGAGAGAGAGAGAGAGAGGGAGAAAGGAGAAAGAGAGTGGGAGAGAGCCAGGGAGAGAGAAAGGGAGGGGATAGAGGGAGTGGAAGGTACGAGAGAGTGAGGCAGATAGAGAGGGGCGGGGGAGGCAGGAGACAGAGTGGGAGAGAGCCAGGGAGAGACAAAGGGAGGGGCTAGAGGGAGTGGAAGGCATGAGAGAGTGAGGCAGATAAAGAGACAGAAGGGAGGGGGGAAGGCAGGAGAGAGAGGAAGGGAGGCAGGATGGAGAAAAGGAGGGAGGAGAGGATGTGATGGCATGAGAGGGTGAGGCAAATAGAGAGAGAAGGTGGGAGGCAGGATGCTGGGAATGGGAGACTGAGAGGAAGAAGGAGAAATTCACAGTGGGGGAGAGAAGCAGAGAAAGATAAAGAGGGAGTGAAGAAAGGGAGGGATAATCTGGGGAAGAGAGAGACAGGGAGAGAGGAGAGAAAGAAGGAAAGAGAGGGAGAGACACAGAGAGCAAGACAGTGGGGAGAGACAGAGAGAGGCAGGATGGAAGGCAAGGGAGGGGGTGAGAGGGGGCAAAAGGCTCAGGGGAGAGAGAGGGTGGGAGAGACGGGGATGGAAGGAGAGGGGGAGGGAGAGACAGGGAAGGGGACAGATGCAAGAGGGTGAGGCAGGGGAGAGAGAGAGGGGAAGGGAGAGGAAGGGGAGATAGTCAGGGAGGAGAAGAAGAGGAGTGAGGCATGATGGAGACAAAGGGAGGGAGAAAGAGAGAGATGGAGGGGTGAGAGAGATAGGAGAGTGTGAAAGTGAAAGTGAGCGAAGGAGGGAGAGAGAGAATGAGAGAGCGAGAGAGAGAGGATAAAACTATAATAAACGAACAGGTTTCAGAGACTGAGAACAGTTAATGCAGCGAGAGCAGTCAATAGTGCAGTTAAGGTGATCGATGTCGAGTTTAATTACCAAGGAATGTCCAGGGGCTTCAAACTGTGAGCGAAATTAATTCCAAACACAGATAACACTCATGAGGCGATGAACTGATAACAGGGGCTGGATGGATGGTGTGAACAAGAAAGCGAGGAATGAAATTATCAGCCAGAACACAGAACTATATTCTGGCTGTGAGATTCGTCATCTCAGATAGATAGATAGACAGATGGATAGATAGACAGACAGATAGATTGGGAGGGAGAGGGAGAGAGACAACTAGATAGATGGATAGACATACAGACAGAGAGATAGATAGATGGGGGTGGAGGGAGACAGACAACTTTTAGAGAGGGAGAGAAACAGATATACAGACAGATAGATAGTCAGATAGATAGATAATTGGATAGAAATATAGAAAGATAGACAGACAGATACAGAGGAAGAGGGAGAGAGGTAGATGGATAGATAGATAGACAGATAGATAGAGCGGGAGGGAGAGAGAGAGACAGACAGATAGATAGACAGACATAGATAGAGATGAAGAGGGAGAGAGACAGATAGATAGACAGATAGAGAGGGATGGGGCGAGGGGGCGGGAGTCAGGCAAATAGAGAGGGAGAGGGAGAGAAACAGATAGATATACAGACAGAGAAACAAAGACAGATAGAGAGGTAGATAGATAAATAGTTGGATAGACAGATAGGTAGACAGACAGACGGATGGATGGATAGATAGATAGATAGATGGGGGGAGGGAGACAGACAGATAATTAGAGAGGGAGAGAAACAGATATACACATAGATAGATAGATGGACAGATAGATTGATAGACAGATAAATGGATAGATAGATAGATGGATAGATGGATAGATAGATAGATAAATAGATAATTGGATAGAAAGATAGACAAACAGATACAGAGGAAGAGGGAGAGAGATAGATGGATAGATAGATAGACAGATAGATAGAGATGTAGAGGGGGAGAGACAGATAGATAGACAGATAGAGAGGGATGGGGAGAGGGGGAGAGAGACAGACAAATAGTTAGAGAGGGAGAGGGAGAGAAACAGACAGATATACAGGCAGAGAAACAAAGACAGATAGATAGATAGATAGATAGATAGTTGGATAGACAGATAGGTAGACAGACGGATGGATGGATAGATAGATAGATAGACAGGCAGACGGATAGATAGATAGACAGAGACAGACAGATAGATAGTTGGATGGATAGGTAGATAGATGATAGGTAGGTAGAGAATGTATATACAGATGAAGCCATTGACGTCTCTACTGGCCCTTCAGCCCATTGAGTCCATGCCAATCATAAACAGTCACCTGAATGTCCTAGCCCCCATTTCCCAGCACTTGACCCCATAGCATTTGCATCGCTAGTGTTCATCCAAAACTGCCTCAATGTTTTGAGGGGTTACAAACTCCCCACCACTCTCTGGGTGAGGAAGTCCTCACATTCCCCCTCTAAACCTCCTGCCCCCTCACCTTCAATCTATGTCCCTCCCTGGCCATCAATTCCTTCATCCAGGGGGGAAATGTTTCTATCTGTCTACCCTATAGATGTCCTCCTCATTTTATCCATCTCAGTAATGTACCCCAATCCCTCATTCTCATCTGCTCCAAGGAAAACAACCCCAGTCTGTCCAATCTCTCTCCGTCACCGAAAATCTCCATCCCCAAATTCCCACTGAAAATCCAGATGCGGTCCACATCCAGGACATTCCCCCACCGCACCCCACCCCACCCCACCCCAACAAGGGCTGTCACATCCCACGCAGAACAGTGCTCAACAGTCTAGCTCTGGCCTGATTCATGGTCTGTCTATCTCTCTCGCTCTCTCTGTGGTTATTTGTCTCTGTGTCGAAGCAGGCCATTCAGCCCATCGAGAACATCCCGTCCAGCCCCACCTGCGAAGGCCTATTCCTGTAGCACTGCATCTCCCGTGACAGATCCGCCCTATCCTGCACACAACGGGACAATTTCCCACTGGCCAATCCCATCCTAACCTGCACATCCCTGGGCACTATGGGACAATTTCCCACGGTCAATCCCACTCTAACCCGCACATCCCTGGGTACTACGGGACAATTTCCCACGGCCAAACCACCCTAACCTGCACATCCCTGGGCACTGCGGGACAATTTCCCACGGCCAACCCACCCTAACCTGCACACCTTTGGACAGTGGGAGGAAACTGGAGCACCCGGAGGAAACTCACGCAGACACGGGGGGAGAATGTGCAAACTGCACACGGACAGACAGTCGCCCGAGGGTGGGGTCAAGCCTGGGTCCCTAGTGCCCTGAGGCAGCCGAGCTAACCGCTGAGCCACCGCGCCGTCCCACGGCTTGGTACGTCTGTCTCCGTGCGTGCCTGAGTCTATCTCCGTCCTTGCGTCTCTGTCTCTGTGTCTTGTCCCTCCGTGGTGTGAAGGGGCGGCCCTTTGAAGAGCTGTGGGCACCAAACCGTTTTGTTTTCTTAAAGACGGAGATAGATGGGCTCTTGATGAGTAAGTGGGCGTGGGGGTGGGTCAGGGATTTTACGAGGGGGGTGGGGGGAAATGGGGTCGAGAAACGTGTCGGCCGTGATCGAATGGCGGAGCGGAGTCGATGGGCCGAGCGGCCGAACCCTGCTCCCCACATCTTCAGGTCTTCCGGGGTCCCCAGGGAGCGCGTCCCCCGGTGTGTTGGAGACCCAGAGAGAGAGAGAGCGATCCAGCGGGTTTTGGCTCAAGCCGTTCTTGACGATCGAGCTGCTCGGTAGAACCGACGGAGGGGGACTGTCCCCTCTGGGAGGTGGAGAGAGCGGGGTGCGGTGGGGTGGGGGGGGGGAAACACGGACGGGGGCGGGGGTGGTGGTGTGTGTGCGTGGGATGAGAGGGGAGCTGGGTGCAGAATCTCAAAACGAGAGCCAGGCTCGTCCAAGGGGGAGGCATCACGTCCTGGAAACAACTCCCTGGCACGGGAAGGGGCAGTCGGAATTCCAGAAGGTTCTGTTTCCTCCTCCCCCCACCCCACCCCCCCCCCACCCCGCAACACCCCCCACCCCGCCAACCTCCCATCGCATCGTGGGTGCGGGCTTGGATGGGCATTTCAACGCCGCGACGGGTGGATTTATTTCTCTGTTGGGTTTAAGATGGTGGCGGGGAGGGGGTGGTAGTCAGGGAATGAGGTGGATTGGTGGGATAAGGGCGGGGAGAGAGAGAGAGAGCAGAGGAAGGGGCTGAATGGCCTCCTCCCACTCCCGAGCGGTTGGCTCAAGAAAGGGCGCAGAATGGCCTCTCCTGTTCCTGTAGTAACAGGCTCAAATAGGGGGCTGACTGGCCTCCTCCTGTTCCCTGTGTGGCAGGCTCAAATAGGGGGCTGAATGGCCTCCTCCTGTTCCCTGTGTGGCAGGCTCGAGGAGGGGGAGCTGAGCGTGAAACAGGGATATTCAGGAGCGCTGCAATCACTCAATCCCCACAGTGTGTGAAAAAGCCATTTGGCCCATCGACTCAGTGTTAAACCCCAAAGAGCATCCCACCCAGGCCCTTACCGTATCCCTACATTTATCATCGTACCAATGATGCAAATTTGTTGATGCTTTTAAACTTTAATCAAATTAATGGGCGCATAATTCTCTGAAGTTTGTGTCACAGGTGGACAGGGTGGGTAAGGAAGCGTTTGGTACCCTTGCCTTCATCGCTCAGACCTTTCAGTGTAGGAGCTGGGGACGCCACGTTGAGGTTGTACAGGGACGTTGGTGAGGCCTCTTCTGGAGCAATTGTGTCCAGTTCTGGTCTCCCCCCAACCCCGTTATAGGAAGGACGTTATTAAATTGGAGAGGGTTGGGGAGAGATTTGCCAGGACGTTGCCGGGTGCGGAGGGTTTGAGTTAGAAGGAGAGGCTGGACAGAATCATAGAGTCATAGAGATGTACAGCTTGGAAACAGACCCTTCTGCCCAGCTCGTCCATGCCGACCCAGATATCCTAAATTAATCTAGTCCCATTTGCCAGCATTTGGCCCCATATCCCTCTAAACCCTTCCTATTCATGTCCTCATCCAGACGCCTTTTAAATGTTGCCATTGTACCAGCCCCCACCCACTTCCTCTGCCAGCTCGTTCCACACATGCACCACCCTCCGTGTGAAAAAGTTGCTCCTCGGGTCCCTTTAAAATCTTTCCCCCTCTCACCTTAAACCTACGCCCTTCTAGTTTTGGACTCCCCCACCCCCTGGTGGGGGGGGGGGGGGGGGAAAGCCCTGAGCCTGGGACTTTTTCCACTGGAGTGTAGGAGGTTAATGGTTGACCTTATAAAGGTTTGTAAAATAATGAGGGGTTCAGTTGAAGTGAATCACAAGGCTCTTTCCCTGAGGTGAGGGAGTTCAAAACCTTGGAGGGGGGGACAAAACTTCATGGTGAGAGGAAAAAGATTTAAAAAGGGCATGGGGCGGGGGACAAATTTTCTTTTGCATAGAGAGTGGCTCGTGTGTGGAATGAACTTCCTGAGGAAGTGGTGGATGTGGGTACAGTTACAACGTTTAAAAGATATTTGGATAAGTACATGGAGAGGAAAGGTTTGGAGGGATATGGGCCAAGAGCAGGCAGGTGTGGGACTGGTTTAGTTTGGAAAAATTGGTTAGTATGGATGAGTTGGACTGAAGGGCCTGTTTCCATGCTATATGATTCTAACACCACCGGACCTGCACACAGTGGGGTAATTTAGCATGGTTGACACACATAACTGGTACATGTAAACTGCACACAGATGGTTATCCGAGGCTGGAATTAAACTTGGGTGCCTGGCACCGTGAGGCAGCAGTGCTAACCACCGAGCCACCCCTACCGATGCAGCAGACCCTTAATCACTGAACTGGAGAGACCGAAGGAGATAGAAAAAAAGCAGGAGACACAGAGACATCGAGAGACAGAGTGGAGGGGAGAGAAAGAGAGAGAAGTTGGTGGGGGTGAGAGAGATAGAGACAGAGAAAGAGAGAGTGACAGAAAGAGACGGAGAGACACACAGAGGAGGAGAGTTAGAATGACAGAGAGGTGGGGGAGAAAGACGGAGAGAGAGAGAAGGAAAAAAGAAGTAGAGCAATCGAGACCAAGAAAGACAGGCAGACAGAGAAAGAGAGAGAGAGACTGAGAGAGAAAGGGGCAGATGGAGAGAGAAAGGGGCAGATGGAGAGAGAAAGAGGCAGAGACTGAGGGGGAGAGGGTGAAAGACAGAAAGCAAGAAAGTGAGAAAGAGAGGGAGAAAGTGAGAGAAATATAGGGGAAAATAGAAAGTTAACTGGGCAGAGAGAGAAATAGTGGCAGAAGAAGAGACAGAGAGTGTGACAGAGAGAATAAGTGAGGCGGAGAGTCGGAGATAGAGAGAGAAAGAAAGAGAGACAGAAAAGAGACTGAGTGGGACAGAGTGACAGTGAGCAAGACAGATCAACAGAGAGAGAGGCGGGGAGAGAGACAGAGAGAGAGGGACACAGACAGACAGAGAGAGAGAGACAGACAGACAAAGATAGAGACAGACAGAATGAGACAGCGTGACAGTGAGCAAGACAGACTGACAAGGTGAGTGGGGGGTGAGTGTCACAGAGAGACAAAGAGATGGAGAGAGACAAATAGAGAGAGTGAGAGACAGAGTCAGAGAGACAGAGAGAGAGGTGGGGCGGTACACAAAGATTCAGAGAGACAGGGAGAGAGAGAATGAGAGAGACAAACAGACAGAGCGAGTGACAAACTGAGACAGACAAAGAGACATCCAGGCAGAGAAGGGGGACACACAGAGATAGAGAGAGATAGAGAGATGGAGAGAGTCAGAGAGAGTGAGACAGAGACAGACAGACAGAGAGGCAGGAAGAGGGAGACGGGGGTACAGAGATACAAAGAGAAAGGAAGAGAGACAGATGGAGAGAATGAGAGGGGGACACAGAGAGACAAATAGAGGGAGAGAGACAGACAGACAGAGAAACAGTGAGAGAGAGAGGGGACACAGAGATACAGAGAGAAAGGGAGGGAGACAGAGAGAATGAGAGGGGGGCACAGAGAGACTAATAGAGGGAGAGAGACAGAGAGAGACAGACAGATAGACAGACAGAGAGGCAGTGAGAGAGAGAGGGGGACAAAGAGAGAGATACAGAGAGAACGGGAGAGAGAGAGACAGAGAGGCAGTGAGAGAGAGATAGAGTATGATACAACGATAGAGAGAGAGAGAGAGAACGGTGGATGGACTGATAGAATGGGCTAAGTAGATGGATAGACAGTCGACCCATGCATACCTGCTGAGTGTAAAAATCGTTGTAAAATCCAAAAATCTCGACATGCTTCAATTACTCCGGAGAATGGAGACTGAATTGTCTGATGCAGAGAGTTAAAACTGAAGTGGAGATGTCGTAATATTTTATTGCGGTGTAGAGATGATCAGGAAAACATCAGAGTCTCTCTTTCTAAAAATAAACATCTGATTTACCGCAAGTCAGGAATTTGGAGTGGGTGCAGGAAAACACAACTTTTGCCCATTTGCCTGTTCTGCCCCCCCCCCCCCGCAAAAAAATAACCACAGCCCCATATCCCTGCACACCATTTCTACCTCAATAACAACCCCAGGCCCCTCTCAAGTACTTCCGTTGTACCTGCCTCCCACACATTCCCAGGCAGTAAATTCCCAACCCCAACCGCTCAATGGGTGAGGAAGATTTTCCTCCCTGCACCCCTCTCTCCCTCCGTACTTTAAACCTCGGTGTCCCCTCTCGTTCTTGTTCCTTTTACAAGTGGGAACTTCTCTGCCCTCTCTATCGAGACGGCGCGATGGCTCAGCGGTTAGCCCCGCTCCCTCTCAGCTCCAGGGACCCGGATTCGATCCCACCCTCGGGCGACTGACTGACTGTCTTTCTGTCTGTCCGTGTGGAGTTTGCACATTCTCCCCGCGTCTGCATGGGTTTCCTCCCACAGTCCAGATTAGGATGGATTGGCCATGGGAAATTGTCCCATAGTGCCCAGGGATGTGCAGGTTAGGGTGGATTGGCCGTGGGAAATTGTCCCATAGTGTCCAGGGATGTGCAGGTTAAGGTGGATTGGCCTTGACAAGTTCAGGGTTACAAGGATAGGGTAGGTGGGTGGGATGCTCTTCAGAGGGTTGGTGTGGACTTAATGGGCTGTAATGGCCTGCTTCCACACTGTAGGGATCATATGATTCTATTCTGGTCCTGCCATGTCTGTCCATCTGTCGGCTCTCTGTCTAACAATCTAGATATGTGTGCATCCCAGAGAAGTGTGAGTGGCTGCATTTTGGGAAAGGCAAATTAGGACAGGACTTATACTTAAGGGTAATGTCGTGGAGAGTGTCGCTGAGCAAAGAGCCCTTGGGGTGCAGGTTCATAGTTCCTTGAAAGTGCAGAGGCAGGTAGACAGGGCGGTGAAGAAGGTGTTTGGTACGCTCGCCTTTATGGGTCAGTGCGTTGAGTATAGGAGTTGGGAGGGTCATGTTGGGGCTGCACAGGACATTGGTTAGGGTCACTTTTGGAATACTGCGTTCAATTCTGGTCTCCCTGTTACATCGAGGATGTTGTGAAACTTGAAAGGGTTCAGAAAAGATTTGCAAGGATGTTGGAGGGTTTGAGCCGCAGGAAGAGGCTGGGGCTGTTTTCCCCAGAGTGTCGGAGGCTGAGGGGGTGACCTTATAGAGGTTTATGAAATAATGAGGGGCATGGATAGGGTGAATAGACAAGGTCTTTTCCCCAAGACAGGAGAATTCAAAACTACAGGGTAGAGGTTTAATGTGAGAGGGGAAAGATTTAAAAGGGGCCTGAGGGACAACTTTTTCAAGCAGAGGGTGGTGCGTGTGTGGAACGAGCTGCCAGAGGAAGTGGCGGGGGCTGGTACAGTTACAACATTTAAGAGACATCTGGATGGGTACATGGATAGGAACGGTTTAGAAATATGGGTCAAACGCTGGCAAATGAATCAATCACATTGCTGTCGGTCTGGAGTCACATGCAGACCAGACCAGGTAAGGATGGTAGTTTTGTTCCCTAAAGGACATTAGGGAACCAAATGGGTTTTATCTATCTATCTATCTATCTATCTATCTATCTATCTATCTATCTATCTGTCTATCTATCTATCTATCTATCTGTCTATCCATCCGTCTATCTATCTATCTATCTGTCTGTCTGTCTGTCTATCTATATCTATATCTATCCATCCACCAAACTATCTATCCATCTATCTATCTATCCATCTATCTATCTATCTATCTACCATCTATCGATCCAACTATCCATCCATCTATTCATCCATCTATCCATCTAAATATCTATCCATCTTTCAATCAATCTATCTGTCTATCTATCTGTCTATCTATCTTGTTTAATTTCGTCTTTCGATTATGATCCCCGATTACTTTGATGAATTCTTCCATCTGCCTCTCTCTTCCCTTCCACTCTAACCGGCCCCGTCCCCACCCCACCACTCACTCGACGTTCTCTCTCTCCCTCTTCCCTCCTCCCGCTCCCATCCTGCTTCATTCTCTCTCTTCCTCTCCGTTTTCTCTTTCTCTCTCTCTGTCCCTCTGTCTGTTCCAAGAGTATCTTAGAAGACCCTCAGCAAGTTACAAACTGACCTCAGCTTTGCTGGGCTCTCGGCCCCAGGCACCCCTTTCGCTGCTTTGAGGTTCCAGTCCCTTGTGGACCAGTTAACCTGGGGGTGGGGGGGTGGGTTCTTGCTCCTGGCCCGTGTTTTGTCTTTTATTGGGAATGAGTTTTGAAGGTATTTAAGGCCGAGTTGAATGAATAATTTGCCTCATTTTTCAAATTTACAATAGTTTGACCATGGCTACGCAAAAGAACAGCCACAAGGGTCGATGGGAGGGAGAGAGAGTGAGAGACACACGCGGACAGAGAGAAAACAGAGAGATGGAGACAGAGAGACAGAGATAGAGAGAGAGAGAGCAGAGAGGGACGCGGACAGAGACAGAACAGAGAGACAGAGACAGGGGCAAGAGAGCGAATAGACGCAGAGATCCACATGGAGAGACAGACTGAATTAGAAAGACGGAGAGTTACACACAGGGACAGAGGCGGCGACAGACAGAGGCAGAAAGAGAGAGAGAGAGACAGAGAAAGCGAGAGAGTGACAAAGAGAGACATAGACATACGGGCAGAGAGAAAACAGACAGAGAGAGACAGGCAAAGAGAGAGACAGAGAAAAAGTAGATACAGAGGTCCACAGCCAGAGACAGAAAATTTGAGAGACAGAGAGAGGTACACACAGGAACAGAGTGAGAGAGGCAGAGAGCAAGCGAGAGAGAGAGACAGAGAGAAGTGACAGAGACTGAAACACGCCAACAGAGAAAACAGACACAGAGCTACAGAGACAGAGACAGAGAGACTTAGAGAGACAGAGGGAGTTGCAGACGGATAAAGAGGGTGGCAGAGAGTGAGAGAGACGGACACACACCAACAGAAAGAAAACAGACACAGAGCTACAGAGAGAGAGTGAGAGACAAAGGGAGTTGCACACAGGGATAAAGAGGGTGACAGAGAGAGGCAGAGAGAGAGAGAGACAAAAGGAGAGATACAGGGATAGAGAGAAAATAGACACAGAGATATACAGAGAGACTGTGAGAGGGAGAATTCGAGAGACAGAAAGAGTTGCACCCTTGGACAGAGACGGAGACAGAGAGAGACAAGAGAGAGGGAGGCAAAGAGAGAGAGAAGGAGAGAGAGGGACAGGGAGATACATACAGGTACAAAGCGAGAGACAGAGGCAGAGAGAGAGAGACAGGCACAGGGAGAGAGGGAAACAGAGATAGATAGAGACACAGAAAGAGTAAAACAGACAGATACACACAGGGACAGAAGTTTAGACAGAGAGAGACAGACAGAGAGGGAGGCAAAGAGAGACAGAAGGAGAGAGACAGAGGGTAATAGATTGGGAGATACATGCAGATACAAAGCGAGAGACGGACAGAGGCAGAGAGAGACAGAGGCAGAGAAAGAGACAGCCACAAGAAGAGAGAGAGATAGAGACACACAGAGAGAGAAACAGATAGATACACACAGGGAAAGAGGCGGAGACAGAGCGCGGTACAGACAGACAGGCTGGGGTGGGGGTGGGGGTCGCGAAGAGAGGAGAGAGAGATGAAGGGAAATAGAGGGACAGGGAGATATATACGGATACAGAGCGACAGGCAGAGACTGAGACAGAGGCAAAGAGTGAGGGGAGAGAGACACGGAAAGAGACTGAGAGAGAGAGGCAAAGACAGGAGAGAGAGAGATGCAGACAGAGGTAAAGAGAGAGAGAGAAACACGCGCGGACGGAGAGAAATAAAGAGACAGAGATGGAGAGAAAGAGGAAAGAGAGAGACAGTGGGACAGAGAAAAATAGGGAGACAGGCAGAGATGCACACAAAGGCAGAGACTGGCAAAAGAGAGAGAGACACACGCGGAAATAGAGACAGGCACATAGAGGCAGAGAAAAGGGGGACAGACACACGCAGACAGAGAGGGCCAGACAGCGAGAGAGAGAGAGAGAATAAAAGAACAGAGAAAGAGAAACACTGAGACAGGCAGAGAGACATACACACTGACAGACAGAGAGAGGAAAGGGGATAGGGGAGAGAGTGAAGGAGAGAGAACAGAACGGAGAGAGGGCAGGAAGAGAGAGTGAGGGAGAGAGAGAAACGAGACAGAGACAGAGAAGGGAGGAGGGGAGGAGAGAGAGAGAATGAGGGAGAGAGTGAGACGGGCAGAGGGAAACGGAGAGATTGGGAGGGGGGAGAGGGGCAAAGAGGCAGAGAAAGAAAGGGGGAGAGAGAAGACGAGAAAGGAAATGGGGTAAGGAATGCATGGGTTGAGAAAGCAAGAGACGAAGGAAGGCAAAGGGAGTAAGTGAGAGAGAGGAAGACTCTGTCTATTTATATCTATGACCTGCCTGCCTGCCTGTCTATCTATCTATTTATCTATCTGTGTATTTGTCTGTCTGTCCGTCTCTCTCTCTCTCTCTCTCTATCTATCTATCTATCTACCTCTGTATCCGTCTATCTCCCTCTCTCTCTATCTATCTGTCTGTCTATCTACCTATCTATCTATGTATCCGTCTCTATCTATCTTTATCTATCTATCTATCTATCTATCTATCTATCTAT
>NW_025969975.1:0-13220 GCF_021869965.1 Rhincodon typus | reverse complement strand
GTTGCTGCTTGGCCTGCTGTGTTCATCCAGCTCTACACCTTGTTATCTCAGATTCTCCAGCATCTGCAGTTCCTACTATCTCTCCAGATCATTACCTGGGTTTCTGGATTAATAGTCTAGTGATAATACCATGAGGCCATTGCCTCCCCTTGAAGGTCATACAGCATTTTTGATTCATAAGCTGTTGGCACATGCTGTAGGTCTGATGTTGACATAGCACATAGCCACATGTCTATCACCTATCTGACTGATAAATTGAATGTTCAGTCTCCTCACTGTCACAAGCTGCCTGCCTCACCCTTTGCTCTAAAACACAATCCAAGCCACAGAGCCTGTCTGTCTGTGACTGAGCCCTAAAGACCCTGTGCACTATGAAAGCAATGTGAGCCACACGGAAACAAACACAGAAAATGTTGGAGGAACTCAACACGTCTAGTATCATCTGTGGAGTGAGAAACATTGTCCAACATCTGCAGTATTTTGCTTTTATTTGAGCTACACAGGCCCTAGCAGCCTGCAAGCTAGTGCTGAATTCAGTCAATCTGTATTAGAAAGCAAAGTGAAGTTTAGAGAGGCCAGCAGGCTCATAGAGAGTGCAAAGTGAATGAACAAAAAAAATAAAGCTAAGAACCAGCCACACCATGCAGCTTATATAGATGCACATGTGTCCTGGTGTATGAAGTGACCTGGGAGAATCATGTAAGTCATTCGTGACTCTGAGCTCCAGAGAAAATGTTGAAGGGCAGAAGTGGAATTTGATGTGATCTTACGGGAGGCATGAGGATGTGGTGGGGCTGGAGTTAGCTGATGCTGACTTCTGTGGATGGAAGGTCAAGGAGAATGTTGGCCATTGAACACCCAGTGATGTCATTCTAAAGAAACAGCTGCACGATGCCTGGGACAAGCTGCGGCAACAAACACCTGCACTGATTTACACATCAGAAATTTGCATCTAATGTCATTAATGTCCTTTAGGGAAGGAAACTGCCATCCTTACCTGGTCTAGCCTACATGTGACTCCAGACCCATAGCAATGTGGTTGACTCTGAACTTCCCTCTGGGCAATTAGGGATGGGCAATAAATGCTGCCTGGCCAGCGGTGCCCTCATCCCATTAATGAATAAAAATATCATCTCAGTTTCTCTGAAGTGAGAGGAAAATTGAAAGTGTAGGATAAATAAGGCGTATTTGAATTTTAATGAGATGCAAATATATGGAAATGATGTAGTTGCCATTCATTGACACAATTCTGCCATTTACAGCTCAAGGAGAACATCAAGAATCAGATTTTTTTAGTTTTCAGTGTACTTTTCCACCATTATTCATGCCATACTGGAGAAAGGAAATTTCATCCATCATCTTGATAACGAACAGTTTAGATATTAATTCATTTCCAGCAATGAAAATCATATCATTGAAAATTCTACATCAACATAAAGAAACATTGTTGCCAATATAGTTAACCCCAAAGCACCTTCAATTCTATTTTTCTGTCTCTCCCTTTCTAAAATGGAAAATGAACAAACAAAGACCTGTCAAATGTGTCTACGTTATTGGTATAATACTTACTTGTAGGCCCAGTCAAAGAGTCATAGAATTATACAGCATGGAAACAGACCCTTCCGTCCAACTCATCCAAGTTGATCAAATATCCTAAACTGATCTAGTTCCATTTGCCAGCATTTGGCCCATATCCTTCTAAACCCTTCCTATTCATGTATCCATCCAGATGCTTTTTAATGTTGTAATTGTACCCACCTCCACCACCTCCTCTGGCAGCCTATTCCGTACATACACCACCCCCTGTGTGAAAAAGTTGCTCCTTTGGTCCCTTTTAATTCTCCCCTCTCACCGTAAACCTATGCCCTCTAGTTAGTCAGAAGAATAAAAAGGCAACACACTATCTAACTGAAAAGAAACTTCAAAATGCTTCAGTGCAGAGGGGTTTGAGTGTCCTGGTGTATGAACTGCAGAAGGCTAGTATGCAGATAGAATTAGAATTAGAATTAGGTTTTAGTGTCATACGTGCTCAAGTACAGGAATACAAGAGTACAATGAAAACTTTACAAAGTCGCAATTCCTGGTGCCATCTTAAGTACAAAGATACTTATGTACAAAGTAGAAAAAAAGAAATAAAGTTAAAAGTTCAACATTACAGTCCTTCTTAAGTGCTTATTCTGGCCTTGCAATCCCCAAGAAGACTCGATCTCCACAGCTTCTCTATCACAATGGGCTCCCTGCACTGGCTCTGTCTCCCTGCACTGGCTCAATATTCCCCATGCTCTCTCCCTGCACAGGCTCAATCTTTCCCATGCTCTCTCCCTGCACAGGCTCAATCTTCCCCATGTTCTCTCCCTGCACTGGCTCAATCTTCCCCATGCTCGATGTCTATTCAGATGCGGGGAGACCTTGGACTGCCTGTTCTCGCCGCTGCCACAGATGCCAGAGACCTTTCTCGCTGTCACGTTGCCTCGATCTCCACTGCGCTGCACACACCCGCTATCCAAAGAAGGTAAATAGACTAAAGTAAGAAGAAAAGAGCAGTGAAAGGAGAAAAAAAAGTGCAAATGGACAGAACAGATTAGCTCCGTGCAAGAGCCCACACACTGTGTTGCAATTCTGCTGCCAGCTTGTATTAGAAATGCCTTGAATTAGATACAGCAGGTGATAAGGAGGGCAATTATTTGTTGCTATTAATATGTACAGTCATGTGTCTTGTTCAGTTTTAGTCACGACTAATAGTTGAGCCAATAACTTGCAGTTGCTAAGCAAAATGCTGTTTTCTCATTACCATGTGTTTTTGGAAACATTTATAGCTTGTTTTTGGTTGATTATTAATCACTCCCCTGGCATGCAGAATCATGAATAGCTTTCCGCACTTATTCCCTGCTGCTTCTGAATAGCAAATTACGATTTTATTTAATATTTAAAAATGTAAGCAAAGCAAATACTATCACAGTTGTGATTTACTGACTGGGTAGCTGTTAAATGCTGACCTGCTTTGTTACATAATATTGTGAGGCTGATGTTCATCTCACTATCGCTCCAATTTCACCCAAAATATAGTAGTCAATTATTCAAGAGTATCAACTGCAAACAAACTACTGAAGTTCACTCATTTGGAGTTTATGAGTAAAATGACGTAAGTAAGATCCTTGTACAATTTTTGTCTCAACATACGTTGCTATGACAAGCTTCAAATTCCCTTGAAAGATAATGTGCAAAACAAGCTCTTTTTTAGAATTATTCATACATGGGAAGTGAGCAATGCTGGTTGATCCATTACATATCTCTTGACAAGGTGGCAGTTAGCTGCCATCGTGCACTTCTAGTACCTCCAGTAGCAATTAGCATGGTCTTTACCTCTGAGATAAAATGCTTCAAAGACTTGGCAGATATTTTTCTTCTTTTTATTTAGACAATTTTGAAAGGCTTGCCAGAGCAGCTTAACCCTCTTCACATTATCCCACTGTCCTCAAAGATCACAAGGATTTCTATTCTATTAATGTGCAATTAGTGATATGCAGCATATATCGAGCAGGTTGCCGTTATTTGGCAGCTGTGATGATGACTTTATTTTGCACTATTCATGCATTTCTCCACTCTGTTTCTCTGGATGGCTAATTATGGGCAATGCCTATTTCTGGCACTCTTATTAATGTCTCCTGAGAGAAACCTAACGTTTGCAGTCAAGCTATGCCTCTGTGAGATCTATTGTTTACATAGAGCCCTGATCAAGGAGTCTTGAGGCAACAAATCTGTTGTTAGAATGGGTCTGGTTACTTCAGCAATGCAACCGAACCAGACGGTGCTATATGATAATGTTTAGCTGCATTTTATAGAACACATGAAGCCACTGTTGAAATAATATCATCAGCATGACAGAGCTCTTTGTCATCAACTCATTGAATAGCATTTCACTGGGCAATTTGGGCACGGTCTTATATTAACATACGGGTCTAATGCTTCTAGACATTATAGCTGAAGCTCCTCCAGTCACTTCAGAATAAGGGTTGGACTTCTCAATAAAAAATTCTCAGAACTGAAGTCTGAAAAGGTCTAGTTGAATATTGCAACAGTTTCGAAACTGGCAGCCAGTTTGATCCAATTAGCTTTCTAGTACCAAGCTGGGCATAGGTTGAAGGGTTGGCAAAGATTCAGAAATACTGACATCCTCAGAGAAAGCAACCCTTTTTATTCCCATGCACAGCTTCTATTTGGTCTCACAACTCACTTAAACTAGAGAAGATGTTGGAACACATAGCCTGCATGGTACCCATATGAGCATTTTTAAGATACTACCACAGATTCCCAAAGAGAATACCCAGCTACAGTTTAAACTACATGGCAAAATACCCAATGGTTCTCTGGTAAAATGTCAATACCATCCGCCAGAAGCGTATAAATTCATAATCGACTCCCCCATTTTGGAAATGTTGCAGAAACTTCCTGATAGGACCCCTAATACATCTAGCAATTATTGATGTGTTACAGACTTCCTCAATTCTGCGTTCTTTTTCACCAGAGCTAAAATTCAAATTATTGCTAGAGCTTTTTCTGAGCCAATTTCCCACGAGCACCTATCCCTGCTCACATATACTTGGTAAAGCACAGTGTCTGTTCCTCTCCCTCATTACCTACACTATTCCTGTATATTTTTGCAATTATTCAAGAACTGATTAATCATGTGTGGATAAAAGAGTAAGCGGGATAGAAAAGATTAGAAAGATGATCAAGCACCCCGTATTAATGTCAATGTTTCCAGTCTAGTGGGATTCTCTGAGACAACAAGGTGCAGGGCTGGATGAACACAGCAGGCCAAGCAGCATCATAAGAGCAGAAAGGCTGACGTTTCGGGCCTAGACCCTTCATCATTGAAATCTTTGTTCAGTTGATTGCCATCTTCTCTTCCAGTAAAACAAAGTGGAAGTGATTATTGTGTGCTCTGTTGAAGGAGTTTAAAGATCTGTGTGGCAAACTTACATTGTTTGCATTCTTGTGTACATCCACAACTCCGTACCTGGAGATGGCAAAATCAACGTACCTCCTGTTGAACTCAACTTAACTTCACCTAGTGGAAGTCTGCCCCAATGACAAATAATATGTGCTATTGGATCCAACCTACCCCCACTTCAGGGAAGAAAGCTAGACAAGAGCTTTCCCCTCTTCATGGCAGTCTAAATTTCAATTAGTTTTTAGCAAGGTTGTAATTTTACTGAATACTCTAAGGACCTGGATGAAACAACTCATGAAATATTCTTCCATCAAAATGGCTTAGAAGTTGAATTCTCTGAGTATTTTGATACAAAATAAATGTTGCCACAGCCCCAAAGGACCATAAGCCTGCTCTTTCAGTTGAGTGGTGAGGTTGAGAAGGTGGAACCTTCATAGAAATGTCGACATAGAAACATAGAAGATAGGAGCAGGAGAAGACCATTCAGCTCTTTGAGCCTGCTTCACCATTCATCACGATCATGGCTGATCATCCAACTCAATAGCCTAATCCTGCTTTCTCCCCATAACCTTTGATCCCATTCACCCCAAGTACTATATCTAGTAGCCTCTTGAATACATTCAATGTTTTGGCATCAACTACTTCCTGTGGTAATGAATTCCACAGGCTCACCACTCTTTGGGTGAAGAAATGTCTCCTCATCTCCGTCCTAAATGGTCTACCCTGAATCCTCATACTGTGACCCCTGGTTCTGTACATACCCACCATCGGGCACATCCTCCCTGCATCTACCCTGTCCAGTCCTGTTAGAATTTTATAATTCTCTATCAGATCCTTCCTCATTCGTCTGAACTCCAGTGAAAACAATCCCAACCTAGTCAATCTCTCCTCATACGTAATTTCCGCCATCCCTGGAATCAGCCTGGTAAATCTTTGCTGCACTCCCTTGAGAGCAAGAGCATCCTTCCTCAGAAAAGGAGACCAAACCGCACACAATATTCAAGGTGAGGCCTCACCAAGGCTGTGTATAACTGCAACAACACATCTCTGCTCCTGTACTCAACACCTCTCACAATGAAAGCCAATGCACTATTTGCTTTCTTTTGCTGCACCTACATGTTTACCTTCAGCGACTGGTGCACAAGGACGCCCATGTCCCGCTGCACACTCCCCTCTCCCAATTTACAGCCATTCAGGTAGTAACCTGTCTTCTTGTTTTTACTTCTGAAGTGAATAACCTCACATTTATCCAAATTATACTGCATTTGCCATTGATTTGTCCACTCACCCAACATGTGGAAGTTATGCTGAAGGATCTCTGCATCCTCGTCACAGCTCACCCTCCCACCCAACTTGGTATCATCTGCAAACTTGGAGATGTTACATTTTGTTCCCTCATCCAAATCATTAGTATATATTGTGAAAAGATGGGGTCCCAGCACTGATCTCAATGGCAAACCACTAGTTACCGCCTGCCAATTTGAAAAGGACCCATTAATTACTACTCTTTGTTTCCTCTCTGCCAACCAGTTTTTTATCCATCTCAATACACTTCTCCCAATCCCATGCACTTTAATCTTGCACAATAATCTCTTGTGTGGGACTTTGTCAAACGCTTTCTGAAAGTTCAAATATACCACATCGACTGGCTTTCCCTTGTCAACTCTACAAGTTACACCCTCATAGAATTCCAACAGATTTGTCAAGCATGATTTCCCCTTCATAAATCCATGCTGACTCTGTCTGATCCTGCAACTGCTTTCTAAATGCTCTTCTATAAAGTCCTTGATAATGGATTCAAGAATTTTCCCCACTCGCGATGTTAGGCTTACTGGGCCAATAATTCCCTGTTTTCTCTCTACCTCCCTTTTTGAATATTGGAGTGACATTAGCCACCCTCCAATCTGCAGGGACTGTTCCAGAGTCTATAGAATCCTGAAAGATGACCACCAATGCATCCACTATTTCTACAGCCACGTCCTTAAGTACTCGGGGCTGTAGATTATCAGGCCCTGGGGATTTATCAGCCTTCAATCCCAACAATTTTCCCAGCACCATTTCTCCACTAATATTGATCTCTTATTATATGTTTTCACTCTTCTGTCTGTAAAGGACTATATTTGTCTTCACCAATCTCTTTTTCTTCATGTACCTATAGAAACTTTTAGTGTCAGTCTTTATGTTCCCTGCAAGCTTACTTTTGTACTATATTTTCCCCTTCTTACTCCGTTGATCCTTCTTTGCTGAATTCTAAATTGTTCCCAATCTTCAGACATATTATTTTTCTTGGACAATCTATATGCTTCTTCCTTGAATTGGACACTATCTCTAATTTCCATTGTAAGCCATGGATTGGCCCTCTTACCCATTTTGCTTTAGTGCCAGGCAGGAATAAACAGTTTAGAAACAGAAGTTGCTGGAAAATCTCAGCAGGTCTGGCAGCATCTGTGAAGAAAACCTCAGAGTTAATGTTTCGGGTGTGGTGACCCTTCTACTGAAACCTTAACTCTGACTTTTTCTTCACAGATGCTGCCAGACCTGCTGAGATTTTCCAGCAACTTCTGTTTTTGTTCCTGATTTACAGCATCTGCAGTTCTTTTTGTTTTGTTTTTAGGAATAAACATTTGTTGCAGTTCCCCCATGTGTTCTTTGAATGTTTGCCATTGCCTATCCACTGTCATCCCTTTAAGTAACTCTGCCCAATCTATCAAGGCCAACTCACGCCTCATATCTTCATAGTTTCCTTCATTCAGATTCAGCACCCTAGTCACTGAATCAACTACCTCATCCTCCAACTTGTTAAAAATTCTATCATGTTATGGTCGCTCATCCCCAAGGGGTCTCACACAGCTAGATTGGCAATGATTCCCTTCTCATTACACAGCACCCAGTTTAAGATGACCTGCTCTCTAGTTGGTACCTCCACATATTGGTCAAGAAAACCATCCCATATACACTCCAAGAATTCCTCCTTTACGGCATCGTGGCTAATTTGATTTGTCCAATCTATGTGCGGATTAAAACACCCATGATCACTGATATTCCCTTATCACAAGCATCTTTAATTTCCTGTTTAATGCCATTCCCAATATCACCACTGCAGTTTGGAGGTCTACATATGATAACACTAATGTTTTTTGCCCCTTCGTATTTCTAAACTCTACCCATACAGACTCCACATTGTCGGAGCTAATATCTTTTCTCACTATTGTGTTAATTTCCTCTTTAACCAGCAATGCCAATCCACCACGTATTCCTTTTTGCCTGTCCTTCCTAAATACTGAATACCCTGGGACATTCAGTTCCCATCCCTAGTCACCCTGCAGCCATGTCTCTGTAATCCTAACTATATCGTACCTATTTACATCTATCTGTGCGATTAGTTCATCCACTTTATTGCAGATACTCCACGCATTAACGCTGTTAAGTTTGTCTTTTTAACATTGTTTTTCTCGCTCTTATTTTTCTCAATAGCCCTGTTTGAATTTTGTTCTTGGTTTCTCTGCCTAACACTTTTCTTATTCCCTTTTTTCACTTTTTGTTTTTGTCCTTGCTCCCTCCTTCTCTGACTCCTTACAAAGGTTCCCATCTCCCTGGCACATTAGTTTAAACCCTCCCCAACTGCTTGAGCTAACACTCCCTGTAGGACATCAGTCCCAGTCCTGCCCAGGTGTAACCCATCCAGTTTGTACAGATCCCACCTCCCCCCCGAACCAGTCCCAATGCCCCAGGAATCTGAAACCCTGTCCCGACACCATTGTTGCAGCCACAGATTCGTCCAGTATATCCTGTCATTTCTCCTTTGTCTAGCACATGGCACCGGTAGTAATCCTGAGATTCTACCTTTGAAGTCTGATTTCTTAATTTTCTCCCTAGCTCCCTGTATTCTGCCTTTAGGACCTCATCTCTTTTTTTTTACCTATGTTGTTTGCACCAATGTGTACCACAGCCGCTGGCTGTTCACTCTCCCTCTCCAGAATGTCCTGTGCTCGCTCCGAGACATCCTTAACCCTAGCTCTAGGAAGTCAACATACCATTCTGGAGTCTCATTTGCAGCTACAGAAATGCCTGTCTATTCCCTTTATAATTGAGTCCCCTATAACTATTGCCCTGACACACTTTTTACCTCTTTCCTCTGCAGCAGAATCAACCATGGTGCAACGAGTCTGACTGCTGTTGCTTTCCCCTGAGAGGTCATTCCCCTCAACAGTATCCAAAACAGTTTATCTGTTTTACAGGGGAATGGCCACAGGAGATTCCTGCACTAACTGCCTGCCTCTCTTATTCTGTCTGGTGGTCACCCATTCCCATGGTGCCTGCAGTGTGACCACCTCTCTATACGTTCCTATCCAGGATACTCTCTGCCTCGCGGATGCTCCACAGTGATCCCAGCCACTGCTCCAGCACTGAAACCTAAGGTTCCAGGAGCTGTAGCTGGAGACACTTCCTGCACACATGCTGACCCGGGGGAGTGGAACTGTCCCCAGCCTGGCACATTGAGCAAGAGGAGCAAACCAAGACTTTGAGATCTTCTGCCATGGTTTACTCTTTAAATCAAACTTTGGAGAGTACTTTATATTAGATTAAATCAAATCCAGTTACCTGTGGCCCTTCTTTCTTGGTCCATGTACTATCTTTACAGATTAGAAGCCAAAAGAGGTGCTATAAGTGATAGAAGTTGTAAAGACTTACCTGCCTTACCTGCTACTCACCAACAGCTCTCTCTCCCTTGTAGTCACCTGCAGCAGGGCAAGGCCACTCACTTTCCCTTGCTTGTGGTCCTCACAGTTAGTTTTATGTTGGTTGGAGGAGGAGGGAGAGAGGGAAACACTGAAGTAATGATTGGGGGTTAACTGTCCCTTGACAACACTGCCTTCACAAACCACTGTTTGGCAATGGTGACTGTGCCAACGCAAACCTCCATCCCGAATGCCAATCAGCGGTCTTCACAGCCTTTTTCAAGATAACCTCAGCTGGTGCGGGAAGACAAGAATAAGACCATTAAATAAGACGTTTTATGTCTTAAGCACACAAGTTTATTGTAATGAAAAACATATGCTTTTTGGTGGTTAGATGAAAAGCACAAATTGCAAAACTAAAGAAATTCTGAAAGAGAAAAACAGCTAGTTCTTATTTCAATGAAAGAATCCAAAGTTCAAATTTTACTTGTTACAGATATGAAATATTAAAAGTAAAGAAAGCTATTGAACTATGTCACTAAGTATGTGGCACCTGTTAAGTTCAAAATGAAACAAATCTAACTAAATCTGAAATTGTTTGTGCTATATTGAGAAATTTGTAATGAGTTTTAGAGTTATATAATTAAAGATTACGTAGAAGATGTTCATCTGATCAATAATGGATGACTTCTAATCATTATTCCATATTTGGTGAAAGGACAATCTCTTGTAATGAGGGTGCCCATTCAACTTCTAAGAAATGTTATTGAACTTATTCTTGAAAACTAGAGTCTGATAACAGTCATGTTGGTTAAGAGGGACAAGTAATGAGGGAGAACTGTTGGCTATGATAGTGGAGGCAAAAGGGGCTGTAATAAAAGTTCCCAGTGTGTTTGGAGGGAAATGTGGAGGTTGGGGAGAAAGGATTGATGTCGCTAGCCTAAAATGAGTTTGTACATTGGGAGTAAGAGAGGTGTTAAAACGAGCCATTAGAGCACAGGAAAAAAGAGCTGGTTTTGGCCAGTCAGCCTTTGAGCCTTCTCCAACATTTAATAAAATCATGGCCAATCACCAACCTCAACTCTATTCTGCTGTGCTAACCCTATGATTGTGCATTTGAAACATAAGTGGTTAAAACATCAGAAGAACAAATTGAATGACTTTGACTGCACTAATGTAATTAATTATACAGTTGTAATCGAGTAAATTGTAGCTAAGAGGTTTTACGGTTAGATTGAGTTTTCTATGCTCTAAAGATGTAAAAGTATCACATTTAATCAATATTTCAATTAATTTAGTTTAGACAAAGACAGGACAAAGCACTTAAACATAGCTATATAATTAGAAGTCTTTTTTCATGGCATGGACCCATCAGATCCATAGGAC
The DNA here is from genome assembly GCF_021869965.1 of Rhincodon typus. Lineage (NCBI taxonomy): Eukaryota > Metazoa > Chordata > Chondrichthyes > Orectolobiformes > Rhincodontidae > Rhincodon > Rhincodon typus. Next base: position 2,201 of record NW_025969975.1, on the reverse strand, counting down.
TGTTGCTAAACCTGCAGACTTGACAGAAATTGATGGTTAAAATGGAGGTAATGTGCATCCTACTGAGTTGCTCTATTCCTGGCTGGCACCAGTTTTAAACACATGTTGAACCCAATTTTTTGACATGATGGACATGTCTCTGTGGTGGAGAAAATGCTAGAATTTGCTAGAAATCACGACTCTTACCTTTGAGTGGTGAGATTGAAGGCTGGCCGTGGTTCCTGCACACATGGCTCCCAGAGATGGCTGGTTTGGCTGGTTAATTTATTTATCAGTTGCCTTCACTGCAATGGAATTTTGGACTCCCAGCCCATGGTGATTAGACCAGGTAGGAGCAGATCAATTCTCTGTGCACTACTTTTGAAAGACCAGAGTACACCCTTGGAGAGTTGAGGCACGCCTGCAGATATGGTTTTAGGACTCCCGACAGTAAGTGGCATGGATCCTTTGTGTGGATGGTGTCTGGTATCCTTTGGGGGTCAGGCCACGTTTCTTTATGAGTGCAGAAAAGTCTTTGGGACAATTAACTGTGGAGAAGATTGTTCAAAAATGGTACATAAGCCCTTTGGAACTGTTCAACTTGTCAAGACCTGTCAACAAGTATTAAAAAGTTTCACCCTATCAACAAATGTCAACCTGCCAAGAAGTGTGTAGCAATCTCAAAATACAGGGATTTCCATTGATTGGAGAATGAACTAGACCAGTCACTGTGGTAGGTCAGAGGTCAGGATTCCAAAGTGAACAATTCACAATCTGATTCCTCAAAATATGTCCACCTTTTACAAGACACAAGTACAATGAAATACTCTGCACTTGCCTGGATGAGCTCAGCTCCAACAACACCCAAGATGTTGAACATCATCCAGGACAAAGCAACCTGCTTGACATGATATCAAACACGTAGAAGGACAAGGGCAGCAAATACATGGGGACACTACCCATGTTCCCCTTCAAGTTCCCCTTCAAGCTGCACACCATCCTGAATATATATATCATAAATATGTGATGCTACATCCTGTGAATGAATAAAAGAAATTGTGGACGATAGTACCATTCGCAATACAATGTAGTGTGCATTGGGGAAATAAGTAATCATATTTTTTTCTTCTCCTCTGTACTTGGGTACTCGTGGATTTTCAAAAAAAAATCATTGGGTATTGGATATGCCAGCGTTTATTAACCATCCCTAATTGCCCTTGATAGACTCTCGGTGATTTGCCTCCTGAACTGCTGCACTTGTTGGGCATTACATTGCATGTTATGGAGGAATTTCCACAATTTTGATTCTTCAAATATAGTTCCAAATCAGGATGGTGTGTGATTTGAAGGGGAACTGGCATGTGGTAGTGTTTCCATGCATCTACTGCCTTTGTCCTTCTAGGCAGCAGAGTTATGGATTTAGAAAGCTGTCTAAAAAGCCCTGGTGAGTTGTTGCTACTGTGTGTTGGTGGTAGAGGGAATGAATGTGGAAGGTGTTAGATGGGCTGTCAATCAAGTGCACTGTTTTGCCCTGGATGGTGTTGAGCTCACTGAGTTTTGCTGGAGCTACACACATTCAGAACACTGAATAAATTGGTATGGTCAGTTAAGGAGAAAGAGTGTGCAGTGAAGTAGGTGCTGAGTTGGCAAAGCAGTATGAGGCACCATGGGCTTGAGCAGAGGACAATATGTTGCATAGATTGCCATGAGGACTGTGTGAAAATGAAGAGGAATGAGAAATTGTGAGAGATGGGCACGAGAGGAACCTCTTATATGTAAACCTTTGGTCCTGGCACACCTTCTGGAGATATAAGATAGCCTTTCAGATCATGAAAAAGCATGTCTTAAAAATATATGCTTTAGGATTTGAAAAGTTGTCAAAACATTTTCCAAAAATGAGCAGCTACAAAAAACACTGCAAGATATAAGGCAGTATGGTGCTCAATGCTTGGCACTGCTGCCTCACAACACAAGGGTCCTGCATTTGATTCCACCCTTGGGTGACTGTCTGTGTGGAGTTTGCATGTCATCCCTGTGTCTGTGCGGGTTTCCTACCACAGTCCAGGGATGTGGAGTGTAGGTGATTAGCCATGGGAATGCAGTGTTACAGGGATATGATAGGGGGTTAGGTTTGGGTGGGATGTTCTTCAGAGAATTGATGTGGACTTGTTGGGCCGAATCACTTGCTTCCACAATGTAGGGATTCTATATTTGAGAGTACA
>NW_025969974.1:0-13224 GCF_021869965.1 Rhincodon typus | reverse complement strand
TCATTACTGGAATGGTTCCAGGTAGGAAAAGCTTCAGATACAAGAATCGATTGAAGAGTTTCGGACTGTTCTCTCTCAACAGCAGGCTGAGAGGAGATGGAATTGAGGTTTTTTGAAATCGTTGAGTGGGTTAAACAGAGTAGAGAGGGAGAAGATGTCCCTGCTCGTAGAAGAGCTTTATCAAACAGTGTGTAGTTAGGTTATGGAGTACACTGCAGTAAATGTGATGAATGAATTTCAATGGAGACTTCCAGAGGGCATTGGATGAAAATGGTGTGCAGGTGATAGGCGGGAAAAGGATTTGCATGAGATGATAGAGATAAGTCAGTATGATGGACCAAATGGCCTCCTTCCCATTCTGTAATTTTGCGATTTGGTGTATCCAGAAATTACCTGAAATTTATTACAAACACCAATAAAACAACACTGTTACTACTTAGATGAACGCAGGCCAAGCAGCATCATAGGAGCAGAAAGGCTGACGTTGCGGGCCCAGACCCTTCATCAGAAAAGGGGGAGGGGAAGGGGATTCTGAAATAAATAGGGAGAGAGTGGGAGGCGGATAGAAGATGGATAGAGGAGAGGATAGGTGGAGAGGAAACAAACAGTTCGAAGATGCGGGGATGGGGCCAGTAAAGGTGAGTGTAGGAGGGGAGTTAGGGAGGGGGTAGGTCAGTCCAGGGAGGACAGACCGGTCAAGGGGGCGGGATGAGGTTAGTCGGTAGGAGATGGGGATGCGTCTTGAGGTGGGAGGAGGGGATAGGTGGGAGGAAGAACAGGTTCGGGAGGCAGGGACGAGCTGGACTGGTTTTGGTATGCGGGAGGGGGAGTGGTGATTTTGAAGCTAGAAACCCAAGCTACGCCTGCCTCTTTGTCGGTTACGTGGAACAATCCCTCTTCCGTACCTACACCGGCCCCTAAACCCCACCTCTTCCGTTACATTGATGACTGTATCGGCGCCGCCTCGTGCTCCCACGAGGAGCTCGAACAGTTCATCCACTTCACTAACACCTTCCACCCCAACCTTAAGTTTACCTTGACCATCTCTAACACCTCTCTCCCCTTCCTGGCCTCTCTGTCTCCATATCGGGCAACCACCTATAAACCGATATTCATTTCAAGCCCACTGACTCCCACAGCTACTTTTAATACTACTCCTCCCACCCCGCTTCCTGCAAAAATGCTACCCCTATTTCCAATTACTTCGCCTCCGCCGCATCTGCTCCCAGGATGATGCATTCCACTCCCGCACATCTCAGTTGTCCTCGTTTTTCGAGGAACGTAACTTCCCCCCCTCAGTGGTCGAGAACACCCTCAACCGTGTCTGCCACATCACCCGCAATTCATCCGTCACACCCAGTCCACGCAATAAAAACCAAAAAAGAATCCCCCTCGTCCTCACGTACCACCCTGCCAACCTCCAGATCCAACGCATCATCCTCCGACACTTCCGCCATCTGCAATCCGACCCCACCACCAAAGACATCTTTCCCTCCCCACCCTTATCTGCTTTCCGGAGGGACCACTGTCTCCGTGACTCCATTGTCCACTCCACACTCCCCTCCAGCTCCACCACACACCGCACTTTTACCTGCAACCGCAGGAAGTGCTACACCTGCTCCCATACCTCCTCCCTCACCTCCATCCCAGGCCCCAAGAAGACTTTCCACATCAAGCAGATGCTCACTTGTACATCTGCCAATGTGGTATACTGCATCCGCTGTACCCGGTGTCGCTTCCTCTACATCGGGGAAACCAAGCGGAGACTCGGGGACCCCTTTGCAGAACACCTGCGCTCGGTTCGCAATAAACAACTGCACCTCCCAGTCGCGAACTATTTCCACTCCACCTCCCATTCCTCAGACGACATGTCCATCCTGGGCCTCCTGCAGTGCCACAACGATGCCACCCGAAGGTTGCAGGACAGCAACGCATATTCCACTTGGTACCTCTGCAGCCCAATGTTATCAATGTGGATTTCACAAGCTTCAAAATCTCCCCTCCCCCGACCGCATCCCAAAACCAGTCCAGCTCGTCCCCGCCTCCCTAACCTGTTCTTCCTCCCACCTATCCCCTCCTCCCACCTCAAGCGCCACCCCCATTTCCCACCTATTAACCTCATCCCGCCCCCTTGATCTGTCCGTTCTCCCTGGACTGACCTATCCCCTCCCTAACTCCCCACCGACACTCACCTTTACTGGTTCCATCCCCGCCACTTTGACCTGTCTGTCTCCTCTCCACCTAACTTTTCCTCTATCCATTTTCTAACGGCCTCCCCCACTCTCGCTATTTATTTCAGAACCTCCTTTCCCTCCCCCATTTCTGGGCAGGGTCTCGGCCCGAAATGTCAGCCTTCCTGCTCCTCTGCTGCTTGGCCTGCTGTGTTCATCCAGCTCTACATCTTGTGATCTCAGATCCTCCAGAATCTGCATTTCCTACTATCTCTGCTTACGCTGAAAACTTGTTTGATGTCCTGCAAGCAATTCAAATCCTGGGAGACGGTTGCTGAGGGCTGATTAACATTCTGATCTTTCATAGCTTTGGTTGACACGATGGTATTGTTCTGAATAGATTAGAAAATTAAAACATACTCAGGGATAGACTCTGATGCAGACACAGGTTTGGCAACTGTTAGGCAAATAAGGCTGTGAGGATTAAAACTGTGAAAAGGCAATAAATGCGGTGGAAGGAACATTTTAATTCAGTCTCCCTTTAATAGTGAAAAGTATGACATGATCGCAGTTTTATGAATGAATGAAATGCGGCAATAGTAAACTCATACGTACGCTAGTAAGTGGTCAGTAAAGATATGAATGAATGAGAGCGCGAGAGTGGTGATATGGAGCGCTTGTGAGTGCATTGCCAAAGAGGACCTTTAAACAAAAGCAAAGAAACTTGCCCGAGCAATTATTGAGCAAAATGCAAAAGACTATGGGGTGCTTCCCGCAGATTGGAAAACAGCCAATGTGACGCCACTGTTTAAAAACGGAAGTAGACAAAAAGCAGGGAACTACAGGCTCGTTCGCTTAACTTCAGTTTTGGGGAAAATGCTTGAATCCATCATTAAGGAAGATAATAGCAAGACAACTAGATATAAATTGGCCCATTGGGAACACCCAGCATTGGTTCATGAAGGGTAGGTCATGTTGAACTAACTTGGTGGAATTCTTTGAGGATATTAATTGCATAGTGGACAAAGGGGAACCGGTGGATGTCATGTATCTGGATTTCCAGAAGGCATTTGACAATGTGCCACACCAAAGGCTGCTACATAAGATAAAATCGCACGATATTACAGGTAATGTATTGGCATGGAAAGAGGATGATTGACTAGTAGAAAATAAAGAGTAGGGGTAAATGGACGTTTTTCTTTTTGGCGGTCAGTGGCGAGTGCTGTGCCGCAGGGATCAGTGTTGAGACTGCAATTCATTACAATTTACACAGATGATTTGGAGTTGGGGACTAAGTGTGGTGCGTCAAAATTTGCAGATGACACTGAGCTGAGCGGTAGAGCAAAGTGTGCAAAAGACAATGAAAGTCTGCAGAGGGACATATAGTCTAAAAGAGTGGGCAAAGCTCTGGCAGATGGAGTAAAAAGTCAATAAATGTGAGGTCATCCATTTTCGTAGGAACAACAACAAAATGGATTCCGGTTTAAATGGTAAAAAAATGCAGCATGCTGCTGTGCAGAGGGAATTGGGTGTCCTTGTGCATGAATCGCCAGAAGTGGTGTTGCAGGTGCAGCAGGTAATTAAAAAGGCAAATAGAATTTTGTATGTCATTGTTGGACGGATTGAGTTTAAAAACAGGGAGGCAATGCTGCAGCTGTATAGGGTCCTGGTGAGGCCGCACTTTGAATACTGTGTGCAGTTTTGGTCTCCTTACTAGAGAAGGGATATACTAGCACTGGACGGGGTGCAGAGGAGATTCACTCGGTTAATTCTCGATTTGAGAGGGTTGGAATATGAGGAGAGACTGAGTAGGCTGGGATTATACTCATTGCAATTCAGAAGAATGAGGGGAGATCTTATAGAAACATACAAGATTATAAAGCGAATAGATCAGGTTGAGGCAGGGATTTGTTTCCACTCGCAGGTGAAACTAGGACTCGGGGGCATAGCCTCAAAATAAAAGGAAGCAGATGTCGGACTAAGGACAGGAGGAACTTCTTCACCCAAGGGGTTGTGAATCTGTGGAATTCCCTGCCCAGTGAAGAGGTTGAAGCTGCCTCGCTGAATGTTTTTAAGGCAAGGCAAGATAAATTTATGAACAGTAAAGGAATTAAGGTTTATGGTGAGCGGGCGGGTAAGTGGAGCTGAGTCTCAAAAAGATCAGCCATGATCTTATTGAATAGCGGGGCAGGTTCGAGGGGCCAGATGTCCTACTCCTGCTCTGAGTTCTTATGTTCTTATGTCATAATGTTATAGTCACTCACAAAAACCACTGAAAATGATTTTTTAAGGCGATTGACCTTGCATTACTAAAGACGCGCGAGCCAGAGTTTCTGAGGAAAGATCACCTAACCCGAAACGTTAAGTCTGTTTTTTCCTTCACAGACGCTGCCAGACTTGCTGAGCTTTTCCAGCAACTTTGTATTTTTTCCTGATTTGCAGCATCCGCAGTTCTTCCGGTTTTTACTATGTGTGTTGGTATTTATTTACAGGGGGCTCTTTATTTATAGCTCGCTCTGCCTTTTAGGGTATGTTTGCGAGGGGACCTGTTTTACGGATAATTTACAGGTCGGCTCGATGTTGGAGTGTATTGACAGGTGCTCTGTGTTTCCGATTTCATTTCGAGGGAGCCCTTTGTTTTACATTTACATTTACTTCCTTGGGCATCTGTTTTAGAGGTCATTTAAAGGTGTCTGTGTATTTGAGGGTATAATTACAGGGGGTTCTGTTTTAGGGATTATTTGAAATAAGCTCCTTGTTTTACTGGTTATTGAAACGGGTCTCTGTCTGAGGGCTTGTTTACCGGCGTCTCTGAGCGTTTATTTACTGGAGGCACACAGTTTTAGGGAGGATTTGCAGGGTGCACTGTGTTTCAGGGTTATTTACAAGGAGCTCTATATTTGACATGTAATTTACATGGGGCTCTATCTTTTATTGTTTCTTACTGGGGGCTCTGTTTTACATTTTACTTCCTGAGGAACCTTTCTTAGGTTATACGTAAAGGCGTCTCTGTGCTTGACAGTGTAGTTACAGGTAGCTCTGTTTTTATCATTTGTTTAAATGAGGCTCGGCGTCGGAGATTATTTACAGAAAGCTTTGTGTTTCAGGCTTCATTGTATATAAACCCTAAAACACAGACATCCCTGTCAATGAACTCTGAAACACACAGCCTCCTGTATATATTCTCCGACGCAGAGTGTCATTTGAAAAAAATGCTAAAAACAGAGCCCCCTGTAAATACACCCTGAAGCAGAGAGACCCCTTATATATAACCGAAGAAAGGTCGCTCAGGAAATAAAATGTGAAAGACACAGCCCCCTGTATGAAACTATGAAACACCGAGTCCCCTGCAAATAAAGTGTAAAATATAGAGCGACCAGTAAATAAACCCTGAAACAGTGCCCACTGCAAATCCTCCATAAAACTAAGCCTCCTGTGAATAAACTCTCAGAGGCGACTCTAAAACACGGAGCCTCCAATTAATAAAGCCTAAAACACAAGCCCACTGTAAATCAACACTAAATAACACAGTCCCCAGTACAGCACGGCGAATTATTCAGATTGAGATACTACTTCATCGTCTGAGGCAATGCCTCTTTGACAAAGAGTCAGTAATGGGGAGGTTAAATGTTATCTGATGGTCATTCTTGAGGTAGTGCTTCATTGCAATAGGGTCAGAATTGAGAGAGCGCCTCATTGTACTAGGGTCAGGACTGAGGGAGCGCCTCATTGTACTAGGGTCAGGACTGAGGGAGCGCCTTATTGTCAGAGGGTCAGGACTGAGGGAGCACCTCATTGCCAGCGGGTCAGGACTGTGGGAGTGCCTCATTGTCAGCGGGTCAGGGCAGTGGGAGCGCCTCATTGTCAGCGGTTCAGGACTGAGGGAGTGCCTCATTGTCAGCCGGTCAGGACAGGGGGAGCGCCTCATTGTCAGCGGTTCAGGACTGAGGGGGCTCCTCATTGTCAGCTGGTCAGGACTGAGGTATTTGAAGTCGCGCAATGAAGGGTCCTTTCATTCTTTTAAAGTTAGAGAATGCCAGAAAGATTATCAACCCTATATGATTTGACTGGGTGGGAATTACTTAATGACAGCAAAAAGTTTAACAGCCTGATTACCGCAGCTGGCTCTTGAGATTTCACTGTTGCCGGTTTACACATTCTTTCATTCAATTTCATGGAAGCGCTATTTTGAGAGTAACTTTCTTGAAGGGAATGCGGACCCTTTTCAATATGTATCTTATAGAGACGTGGTAACGCAGAAAACTTGTTTGATGTCCCGCAAGACATTCAAGTCCTGAGAGACGTTTGTTGAGGGCCGATTAATATTATAATTTTTCATAGTTTCGTGTGACACGATGGATGGGATCGTATTGTTCTGAATAGATTGGAAAATTAACACATACTCAGGGATTGACTCTGATGCAGACACAAGTTTGGATACTGTTCGCAACAAGGGTTCAAACTGTGAAAAGGCAGTAATGAGGTGGAAGGAACGTTTTAATTTCTTCTCCCTTTGTTAGTTAAAAGTACGGCAAGCTGGCAGTTTTTTGACACAGTACGCTAATGAGTTGTCATTAAAGTTATGAATGAATGAGAGCGCGAGAATGATCATATGGAGCGCTTGTGGGTGCATTGGTAAAAAGGACCTTTAGGACAACAGCAAAGAGGCTTATGATATGGTGCCACACAAAAATGACAGAAAAGGATATTTTAAGGCGATTGACACTGCATTACTAAAGACATGCCAGCCAGACTCCGGAAGCCTTGTTACGTGCTAACCGATATGAGTAAAGAGGGCAGACAACAGGATATTCAGGGGCAAAGGTTATAAGATAAGCAAGTGACCACATGAGCGAACGGGTACCGCGTGTTTGAATCCGACTGTTAAATATGTGATACACAACAATTTGATCTAACTGACTGCCCAGTTAATTGAAAACCGAAGGAACTGCAGATGCTGTAAACCAGGAACAAAAACAAAAATGCTGGAAAGGCTCAGCAGGTCCAGCAGCTTTTGTGAAGGCAAAAACAGTTCACGTTTAAGGTTTGTGTACAGGGTGCTCTGTGTTTTGGATTATTTACAGTGGGCTCTGTTTTCGGGTTTCTTTACAGAGGTCTCTGTGTTTTATGGACTCTTACTGGGTTCTCTGTCTTTTACATTTACTTCCCGACGGTCCTTTCTTAGGTTATATTTAAAGGGGTCTCTGTGCTTGAGTGTGTTTACAGGGGCTCTTTTTCGCGTTTGTTTAAATGAGATTCTGCGTCGGAGATTACTTACAGAAGGCTTTGTGTTTCACGGATCATTTACAGGGATGTCTATGTTTTAGGGATTATTTATAGTGAGCTCCGTGTTTTACAGTTAAATGTAAGGGGTCTCTGTCTTCGGGTTTCTGTACGGGGGACTCTGTGTCTTCGGGTTTCTGTACCGGAGGTTCTATGTCTTCGGTTAGGAGTAGGGCTGAATCTCGGTTCGGTTTAGGCCTAAGGCTATGGTTAGTGTAGGGAAAGGATTGCGTTATATGGTTGAGGGTAGGTGTGAGGGCTGAGGCTCGAGTTAGAGGTAAGGTTAGGGTCAGCGTTGGGACTGAGGGTTATGGTTTTGGGCTGAGGTTGGACTTCGGGTTTACATGAGGGTTAGCATTCGGGCTGAATCTACGGTTAGGGCTATGGCTAATGTTATTTCTGAGGGTAGTATGGAAGAAAGCAGCTTCGCATACCCAGAGGCAGAGCTGGAGGGAGAGCAACTGCGCTTTCTACAGGAGGCACGGGAAGTATTGTAAACTTCAGAGGTCAAAAAATATTACAGATTAGTTTACAATTAAAGACTATTGTCCTGAGGGAGTGCCTCATTGTCAGAGGGTCAACCTGAGCTGTCCCACTTTGTTGTAGGTCAGTACTGAGGGAGTGCAACATTGTCAGAGGATGAAATTCAGGACTTTACCATTCACTGTATAAATCCTCACTCGGTTTGACTTTCGAAAGTGCACACCTGTATCTGTATACAATTGTATTTACCAATCCTCAGCCCAATTCCCCATCTGATCGAGAAGCCGCTGTAAATTATGGTAACGTTCTTTGCTATCAATGACATCTCCCACTTTTGCATTATCCACAAACTTACTCATCATGACTTGTACATTCACATCCAGATCATTCACATAAGTAACAAATAACAAAGGTTCCAGCACCGACCCCTGTGGCACACAACTGCTGCAATACCTCCAGTGTGGACCCTTTGACAATGAGGCACTGCTTCAATACTGAAGATCTGACAGTACTGACTATCTGACAATGAGGCACTCCCTCAGTCTGACATTCTCACAGTGCTGCAATCTTGTGGCACTCCAAAAAGTCTGACCCCTTGAGAATGAGACACTACCTCAAGATTGACCCTCTCACAATAATGCACCACAACAGTTTTGACCCTCTGGTGGTGCTGCGTTACCTCAATACAGACCATATACATGTGAGGCACTTCCTCAGTTCTTACCCGCTGACAATGAGGGGCTTCCTCATTATTGACTCTCTTCCTCTCCAGCAGTTCTATCCCTCTGACAGTGTTTCATTGATAGTAGGAACTGCAGATGCTGGAGAATCTGAGACAACAAGTTGTCGAGCTGGATGAACACAGCAGGCCAAGCAGCATCAGACGAGCAGGAAGGCAGACATTTCGGGCCTGGACCCTTCTTCAGAACTGGGGGAGGGGAAGGGAATTCTGAAATAAATAGGGAAAGAGGGAGAGGCGGATAGAAGATGGATAGAGGAGAAGATAGGTGGAGAGGAGACAGAAAGGTCAAAGAGGCGGGGATGGAGCCAGTAAAGGTGAGTTTAGGTGGGGAGTTAGGGAGGAGATAGGTCAGTCCAGGGAGGACGGACAGATCAAGGGGGCGGGATGAGGTTAGTAGATAGAAGATGGGGGTAGGGCTTGAGGTGGGAGGAGGGAATAGGTGGGAGGAAGGACAGGTTAGGGAGGCGGGGACGAGCTGAGCTGGTTTTGGGATGCGGTAGAGGGATGGGAGATTTTGAAGACTGTGAAGTCCTCATTGATACCATTGGGCTGCAGGGTTCCCAAGCGGAATATGAGTAGCTGTTCCAGCAACTTTCCAGTGGCACCGTTGTGGCACTGCAGGAGGCCCAGCATGGACATGTCGTCTGTGGAATGGGAGGAGGAGTTCAAATGGTTCGCGACTGGGAGGAGCAGTTTTTTGGTGCGACCCGAGCGTACGTGCTCTGCAAAGTGGTCCCCAAGCCTCCGCTTGGTTTCCCCGATGTAGAGGAGGCCAGAACGGGAACAGCGGATGCAGTATACCACATTAGCAGATATGCAGGTGGACATCTGCTTGATGTGGAAAGTCTTCGTGAGGCCTGGGTTGGGATTGAAGGCGGAGGTGTAGGGGCAGGTGTCGCAATTCCTTTGTTTGCAGGGAGAAGTGACGGGTGTGGTGGGGATGGAGGGGAGTTTGTAGCGGACAAGGGAGTCACGGAGAGAGTGGTCCCTCCGGAAAACAGATAAGGGTGGGGAGGGAAAACTGCCTTTGGTGGTGGGGTCGGATTGCAGATGGCGGAAGTGTCGGAGAGCTGCCAGATCTGCTGAGCTTTTCCAGCAATTATGTTTTTGTTCCTGATTCTGCTGCATCCGCAGTTCCTTTAGTTTTTACTGTGTTTTCATGATTATATGCAGGGGGCTCTGTATTTCAGGGTTTATACCCTGTGGCTCCTCTGTTTTAGGGTTTATTTACCAGGGGCTGATGAAGTTGTTTTGACTAACGTGCTTATTTCAGCGAGATAAGCATATCAGAAGAGTAAAATCTCAACTTCACCAAATGACACAACTTTTGATGCTGGTTGGTTTAAAATGCTTATTTCAGTTAATTAAGCACTTGAGAAGACTAAAATCTGAACTTCACAAAATGACTCAAGTTTTAATGTTGGTTTGACTGACATGCTTATTTCAGTGAGATAAACATTCAGAAATCAAAAATCTCAACTTCCGCATCTGACTTAGTTTTTGATGCATTTTTGACGAACATGCCTGTTTAACTCAGGTAAGCACTTCAGAAGACCAACATCACACTTCACCAAAAATGTTAGTTTTTGATGTTGATTTGAATGACATGCTTATTTCATGAGGTGAGCACTTCAGAATATTAAAATCTCAACTTCGCAAAATGACTCAACTTTTGATGTTGTTTTGACTTATATGCTTATTTCAGCGAGATAAGCACTTCAGAAGGCTAAAATCTCAACTTCACCAAAGGACATCACTTTTGATGCTGGTTAGACAAAAAATGCTTATTTCCGTGAGATGAGCACGACCGAAGTCAAAAATGTCAACTTCATCAAATGACTTGATCTTTAATGCTGGTTGGATTAAAATGCTTATTTCAGCGAGATAAGCACTTCAGAAGACAAAAATCTGAAATTCACCAAATGACTCAATTTTGATGTTACTTTGAGTAACATGCTCATTTCAGCGAATTAAGCACCTCAGAAGATGAAAATCTCAACTTCACCAAAAGACAGAACTTTTGACATTGTTTTGACTGACGTGTTTTTTTTTAACGAGATAAGCATAGCAGAAGACCAAAATCTCAACTTCAACAAGACACTCAACTTTTTAAGCTTTTTTGATGAGCATGCTTATTTCATGGGAAGAGCACTTCAGAAGACCAAAATATGAACTTCACTAAATGACTCAATTTTTGATGTTGGCATGTCTAACAGTCTTCCTTCAGTGAAATAAGCACTTCAGAAGTGAAGAATCTCGACTTCACCAAATGACTCAAGGTTTGATGTTGATTGAGTAACATGCATATTTGAGTGAGATAAGCACATCAGAAGACCACAATCTGAACTTCACCAAATGAATTAATTTTTAATGCTGTTTTGACGAACATGCTTATGTCACTCAGATAAGCACTTCAGAAGACCAAAATCTGAACTTCACCAAATGACTAAATTTTTGATGTTAATTTGACTGACATGGTCATTTCAGGGAGTTAAGCACTTCAGAAGATCAAAAATTTCAACTTCAGCAAATGACTCAACGTTTGATGCTGTTTTGACTAACGTGCTAATTTCAGCGAGATAAGCATATCAGAAGACTAACATCTCACCTCCACCAGATGACCTAACTTTTGATGCTGGTTAAATTAAAAAGCTTCTTACAGCGAGTTGACACCTCAGAAACCAAAAATCTGAACTTCTCCAAATGACAAAATTTTTGATGTTCGTTTGACTAACATGCTTCTTTCAGCGAGTTAAGCACTTCAGAAGACCAAAATCTCAACTTCACAAAAACACTCAACTTTTGATGCTGGTTTGACTGAAATGCTTATTTCAGCGAGATAAGCATATCAGAAGACTGAAACCTCAACTTCTCCAAAGGATCAAACTTTTGATGCTGATTTGACTAAAATGCTTATTTCAGTGAGATAAGCACTTCAGAAGTCAAAAATCTCAACTTCACCAAATGACTCAACTTTTAATGCTGGTTGAAATAAAATGTCTATTTCAGCGAGTTAAGCTCTTCAGTCGACGACAATCTGAACTTCACCAAATGGCTCAAGTTTTGATGCTGGTTTGACTAACATGTTTATTTAAGTGAGATAAGCACTTCAGAAATCAAAAATTTCACCTTCACCAAATGGCATTGAGATTTTTGCCTTCTGAAGTTCATATCTCACTCAAATAAGTGTATTAGTCAAAACAGCATCAAAAGTTAGGTCATCTGGTGAAGGTGAGATTTTACTCTTCTGATATGCTTATCTCGCTGAACTAAGCACGTTTTTGAAAACAACATTGAGAGTTAGGTCGCTTGCTGAAATCGAGATTTTTTATTTCTGAAGTGCGTTTCTCACTGAAATAAGCAAGTTAGTCAAACCAACATCAAAACTTGAGTCATATTGTGAAGTTCAGATTTTGGTCGACTGAAGAGCTGAACTCGCTGAAAGAAGCATGTTAGACAAACGAACATCAAAAATTTTGTCATTTGGAGAATTTGAGATTTTCGCCTCTGAAACGGTTAAATCTCTGAAATAAGCGTTTTATTCAAACCAACATCAAAACTTGAGTCATTTGGTGAAGTTCAGATTTTGGTCTTCTGAAGTGCTTATCTGAGTGAAATAAGCATGTCAGTCAAAACAGCATCAACATTGAATTCATTTGGTGAAGTTGAGATTTTTGACTTCTGAAGTGCTTATCTCACTGAAATAAGCATTTTAGTCAAATCAGCATCAGAAGTTGAGTCATTTGGTGAAGTTGAGATTTTAATCTTCTGAAGTGTTTAACTCGCAGAAATCAGCATTTTCGTCTAACCAGAATCAAAAATCAAGTCATTTGGTGAAGTTCAGATTTTTGGCTTCTGAGGTGCTTAACTCGCTGAAAGAAGCATTTTAATTTAACCAGCATTCAAATTTAGGTCATTTGGTGAAGGTGAGGTTTTAGTCTTCTGATATGCTTATCTCGCTGAAATTACCACGTTAGTCAAAACAACGTCAAAAGTTGAGTCATTTGGTGAAGTTGAAATTTTTGATTTCGTAAGTGCTTATCTCACTGAAATAATCATTTTAGTCAAACCAACATCAAAACTTGGGTCATTTGGTGAAGTTCAGATTTTGGTCTACTGAAGAGCTTGACTGGCTGAAATAAGCATTTTATTCGAACCAGCATCAAAAGTTGAGTCATTTGGTGAAGTTCAGATTTTGGTCTACTGAAGAGCTCAACTCGCTGAAATAAGCATTTTATTCCAAAGAGCATCAAATGTTGAGTCATTTGGTGAAGTTGAGATCTTAGCCTTCTGAATTGCTTAAATCGCTGAAATAAGCTTGTTCGTCAAACCAACATCAAAACTTGAGTTATTTGTTGAAGTTCAGATTTTGGTCTTCAGAAGTGCTTAACTCGCTGAAATAAGCATTTTAATACAATCAGTAGTAAAAATTAAGTCATTTGGTAAAGTTGAGATTTTGGTCTTCTGAAGTGCTTCTCTCCCTCAAATATGCATGTTCCTCAAAACAACATCAAAACTTGAGTCATTTGGTGAAGTCGAGATTCT
>NW_025969973.1:0-13226 GCF_021869965.1 Rhincodon typus | reverse complement strand
TCATTACTGGAATGGTTCCAGGTAGGAAAAGCTTCAGATACAAGAATAGATTGAAGAGTTTGGGACTGTTCTCTCTCAACAGCAGGCTGAGAGGAGATGGAATTGAGGTTTTTTGAAATCGTTGAGTGGGTTAAACAGAGTAGAGAGGGAGAAGATGTCCCTGCTCGTAGAAGAGCTTTATCAAACAGTGTGTAGTTAGGTTATGGAGTACACTGCAGTAAATGTGATGAATGAATTTCAATGGAGACTTCCAGAGGGCATTGGATGAAAATGGTGTGCAGGTGATAGGCGGGAAAAGGATTTGCATGAGATGATAGAGATAAGTCAGTATGATGGACCAAATGGCCTCCTTCCCATTCTGTAATTTTGCGATTTGGTGTATCCAGAAATTACCTGAAATTTATTACAAACACCAATAAAACAACACTGTTACTACTTAGATGAACGCAGGCCAAGCAGCATCATAGGAGCAGAAAGGCTGACGTTGCGGGCCCAGACCCTTCATCAGAAAAGGGGGAGGGGAAGGGGATTCTGAAATAAATAGGGAGAGAGTGGGAGGCGGATAGAAGATGGATAGAGGAGAGGATAGGTGGAGAGGAAACAAACAGTTCGAAGATGCGGGGATGGGGCCAGTAAAGGTGAGTGTAGGAGGGGAGTTAGGGAGGGGGTAGGTCAGTCCAGGGAGGACAGACCGGTCAAGGGGGCGGGATGAGGTTAGTCGGTAGGAGATGGGGATGCGTCTTGAGGTGGGAGGAGGGGATAGGTGGGAGGAAGAACAGGTTCGGGAGGCAGGGACGAGCTGGACTGGTTTTGGTATGCGGGAGGGGGAGTGGTGATTTTGAAGCTAGAAACCCAAGCTACGCCTGCCTCTTTGTCGGTTACGTGGAACAATCCCTCTTCCGTACCTACACCGGCCCCTAAACCCCACCTCTTCCGTTACATTGATGACTGTATCGGCGCCGCCTCGTGCTCCCACGAGGAGCTCGAACAGTTCATCCACTTCACTAACACCTTCCACCCCAACCTTAAGTTTACCTTGACCATCTCTAACACCTCTCTCCCCTTCCTGGCCTCTCTGTCTCCATATCGGGCAACCACCTATAAACCGATATTCATTTCAAGCCCACTGACTCCCACAGCTACTTTTAATACTACTCCTCCCACCCCGCTTCCTGCAAAAATGCTACCCCTATTTCCAATTACTTCGCCTCCGCCGCATCTGCTCCCAGGATGATGCATTCCACTCCCGCACATCTCAGTTGTCCTCGTTTTTCGAGGAACGTAACTTCCCCCCCTCAGTGGTCGAGAACACCCTCAACCGTGTCTGCCACATCACCCGCAATTCATCCGTCACACCCAGTCCACGCAATAAAAACCAAAAAAGAATCCCCCTCGTCCTCACGTACCACCCTGCCAACCTCCAGATCCAACGCATCATCCTCCGACACTTCCGCCATCTGCAATCCGACCCCACCACCAAAGACATCTTTACCTCCCCACCCTTATCTGCTTTCCGGAGGGACCACTGTCTCCGTGACTCCATTGTCCACTCCACACTCCCCTCCAGCTCCACCACACACCGCACTTTTACCTGCAACCGCAGGAAGTGCTACACCTGCTCCCATACCTCCTCCCTCACCTCCATCCCAGGCCCCAAGAAGACTTTCCACATCAAGCAGATGCTCACTTGTACATCTGCCAATGTGGTATACTGCATCCGCTGTACCCGGTGTCGCTTCCTCTACATCGGGGAAACCAAGCGGAGACTCGGGGACCCCTTTGCAGAACACCTGCGCTCGGTTCGCAATAAACAACTGCACCTCCCAGTCGCGAACTATTTCCACTCCACCTCCCATTCCTCAGACGACATGTCCATCCTGGGCCTCCTGCAGTGCCACAACGATGCCACCCGAAGGTTGCAGGACAGCAACGCATATTCCACTTGGTACCTCTGCAGCCCAATGTTATCAATGTGGATTTCACAAGCTTCAAAATCTCCCCTCCCCCGACCGCATCCCAAAACCAGTCCAGCTCGTCCCCGCCTCCCTAACCTGTTCTTCCTCCCACCTATCCCCTCCTCCCACCTCAAGCGCCACCCCCATTTCCCACCTATTAACCTCATCCCGCCCCCTTGATCTGTCCGTTCTCCCTGGACTGACCTATCCCCTCCCTAACTCCCCACCGACACTCACCTTTACTGGTTCCATCCCCGCCACTTTGACCTGTCTGTCTCCTCTCCACCTAACTTTTCCTCTATCCATTTTCTAACGGCCTCCCCCACTCTCGCTATTTATTTCAGAACCTCCTTTCCCTCCCCCATTTCTGGGCAGGGTCTCGGCCCGAAATGTCAGCCTTCCTGCTCCTCTGCTGCTTGGCCTGCTGTGTTCATCCAGCTCTACATCTTGTGATCTCAGATCCTCCAGAATCTGCATTTCCTACTATCTCTGCTTACGCTGAAAACTTGTTTGATGTCCTGCAAGCAATTCAAATCCTGGGAGACGGTTGCTGAGGGCTGATTAACATTCTGATCTTTCATAGCTTTGGTTGACACGATGGTATTGTTCTGAATAGATTAGAAAATTAAAACATACTCAGGGATAGACTCTGATGCAGACACAGGTTTGGCAACTGTTAGGCAAATAAGGCTGTGAGGATTAAAACTGTGAAAAGGCAATAAATGCGGTGGAAGGAACATTTTAATTCAGTCTCCCTTTAATAGTGAAAAGTATGACATGATCGCAGTTTTATGAATGAATGAAATGCGGCAATAGTAAACTCATACGTACGCTAGTAAGTGGTCAGTAAAGATATGAATGAATGAGAGCGCGAGAGTGGTGATATGGAGCGCTTGTGAGTGCATTGCCAAAGAGGACCTTTAAACAAAAGCAAAGAAACTTGCCCGAGCAATTATTGAGCAAAATGCAAAAGACTATGGGGTGCTTCCCGCAGATTGGAAAACAGCCAATGTGACGCCACTGTTTAAAAACGGAAGTAGACAAAAAGCAGGGAACTACAGGCTCGTTCGCTTAACTTCAGTTTTGGGGAAAATGCTTGAATCCATCATTAAGGAAGATAATAGCAAGACAACTAGATATAAATTGGCCCATTGGGAACACCCAGCATTGGTTCATGAAGGGTAGGTCATGTTGAACTAACTTGGTGGAATTCTTTGAGGATATTAATTGCATAGTGGACAAAGGGGAACCGGTGGATGTCATGTATCTGGATTTCCAGAAGGCATTTGACAATGTGCCACACCAAAGGCTGCTACATAAGATAAAATCGCACGATATTACAGGTAATGTATTGGCATGGAAAGAGGATGATTGACTAGTAGAAAATAAAGAGTAGGGGTAAATGGACGTTTTTCTTTTTGGCGGTCAGTGGCGAGTGCTGTGCCGCAGGGATCAGTGTTGAGACTGCAATTCATTACAATTTACACAGATGATTTGGAGTTGGGGACTAAGTGTGGTGCGTCAAAATTTGCAGATGACACTGAGCTGAGCGGTAGAGCAAAGTGTGCAAAAGACAATGAAAGTCTGCAGAGGGACATATAGTCTAAAAGAGTGGGCAAAGCTCTGGCAGATGGAGTAAAAAGTCAATAAATGTGAGGTCATCCATTTTCGTAGGAACAACAACAAAATGGATTCCGGTTTAAATGGTAAAAAAATGCAGCATGCTGCTGTGCAGAGGGAATTGGGTGTCCTTGTGCATGAATCGCCAGAAGTGGTGTTGCAGGTGCAGCAGGTAATTAAAAAGGCAAATAGAATTTTGTATGTCATTGTTGGACGGATTGAGTTTAAAAACAGGGAGGCAATGCTGCAGCTGTATAGGGTCCTGGTGAGGCCGCACTTTGAATACTGTGTGCAGTTTTGGTCTCCTTACTAGAGAAGGGATATACTAGCACTGGACGGGGTGCAGAGGAGATTCACTCGGTTAATTCTAGATTTGAGAGGGTTGGAATATGAGGAGAGACTGAGGAGGCTGGGATTATACTCATTGCAATTCAGAAGAATGAGGGGAGATCTTATAGAAACATACAAGATTATAAAGCGAATAGATCAGGTTGAGGCAGGGATTTGTTTCCACTCGCAGGTGAAACTAGGACTCGGGGGCATAGCCTCAAAATAAAAGGAAGCAGATGTCGGACTAAGGACAGGAGGAACTTCTTCACCCAAGGGGTTGTGAATCTGTGGAATTCCCTGCCCAGTGAAGAGGTTGAAGCTGCCTCGCTGAATGTTTTTAAGGCAAGGCAAGATAAATTTATGAACAGTAAAGGAATTAAGGTTTATGGTGAGCGGGCGGGTAAGTGGAGCTGAGTCTCAAAAAGATCAGCCATGATCTTATTGAATAGCGGGGCAGGTTCGAGGGGCCAGATGTCCTACTCCTGCTCTGAGTTCTTATGTTCTTATGTCATAATGTTATAGTCACTCACAAAAACCACTGAAAATGATTTTTTAAGGCGATTGACCTTGCATTACTAAAGACGCGCGAGCCAGAGTTTCTGAGGAAAGATCACCTAACCCGAAACGTTAAGTCTGTTTTTTCCTTCACAGACGCTGCCAGACTTGCTGAGCTTTTCCAGCAACTTTGTATTTTTTCCTGATTTGCAGCATCCGCAGTTCTTCCGGTTTTTACTATGTGTGTTGGTATTTATTTACAGGGGGCTCTTTATTTATAGCTCGCTCTGCCTTTTAGGGTATGTTTGCGAGGGGACCTGTTTTACGGATAATTTACAGGTCGGCTCGATGTTGGAGTGTATTGACAGGTGCTCTGTGTTTCCGATTTCATTTCGAGGGAGCCCTTTGTTTTACATTTACATTTACTTCCTTGGGCATCTGTTTTAGAGGTCATTTAAAGGTGTCTGTGTATTTGAGGGTATAATTACAGGGGGTTCTGTTTTAGGGATTATTTGAAATAAGCTCCTTGTTTTACTGGTTATTGAAACGGGTCTCTGTCTGAGGGTTTGTTTACCGGCGTCTCTGAGCGTTTATTTACTGGAGGCACACAGTTTTAGGGAGGATTTGCAGGGTGCACTGTGTTTCAGGGTTTATTCACAAGGAGCTCTATATTTGACATGTAATTTACATGGGGCTCTGTCTTTTATTGTTTCTTACTGGGGGCTCTGTTTTACATTTTACTTCCTGAGGAACCTTTCTTAGGTTATATGTAAAGGCGTCTCTGTGCTTGACAGTGTAGTTACAGGTAGCTCTGTTTTTATCATTTGTTTAAATGAGGCTCTGCGTCGGAGATTATTTACAGAAAGCTTTGTGTTTCAGGCTTCATTGTATATAAACCCTAAAACACAGACATCCCTGTCAATGAACTCTGAAACACACAGCCTCCTGTATATATTCTCCGACGCAGAGTGTCATTTGAAAAAAATGCTAAAAACAGAGCCCCCTGTAAATACACCCTGAAGCAGAGAGACCCCTTATATATAACCGAAGAAAGGTCGCTCAGGAAATAAAATGTGAAAGACACAGCCCCCTGTATGAAACTATGAAACACCGAGTCCCCTGCAAATAAAGTGTAAAATATAGAGCGACCAGTAAATAAACCCTGAAACAGTGCCCACTGCAAATCCTCCATAAAACTAAGCCTCCTGTGAATAAACTCTCAGAGGCGACTCTAAAACACGGAGCCTCCAATTAATAAAGCCTAAAACACAAGCCCACTGTAAATCAACACTAAATAACACAGTCCCCAGTACAGCACGGCGAATTATTCAGATTGAGATACTACTTCATCGTCTGAGGCAATGCCTCTTTGACAAAGAGTCAGTAATGGGGAGGTTAAATGTTATCTGATGGTCATTCTTGAGGTAGTGCTTCATTGCAATAGGGTCAGAATTGAGAGAGCGCCTCATTGTACTAGGGTCAGGACTGAGGGAGCGCCTCATTGTACTAGGGTCAGGACTGAGGGAGCGCCTTATTGTCAGAGGGTCAGGACTGAGGGAGCACCTCATTGCCAGCGGGTCAGGACTGTGGGAGTGCCTCATTGTCAGCGGGTCAGGGCAGTGGGAGCGCCTCATTGTCAGCGGTTCAGGACTGAGGGAGTGCCTCATTGTCAGCCGGTCAGGACAGGGGGAGCGCCTCATTGTCAGCGGTTCAGGACTGAGGGGGCTCCTCATTGTCAGCTGGTCAGGACTGAGGTATTTGAAGTCGCGCAATGAAGGGTCCTTTCATTCTTTTAAAGTTAGAGAATGCCAGAAAGATTATCAACCCTATATGATTTGACTGGGTGGGAATTACTTAATGACAGCAAAAAGTTTAACAGCCTGATTACCGCAGCTGGCTCTTGAGATTTCACTGTTGCCGGTTTACACATTCTTTCATTCAATTTCATGGAAGCGCTATTTTGAGAGTAACTTTCTTGAAGGGAATGCGGACCCTTTTCAATATGTATCTTATAGAGACGTGGTAACGCAGAAAACTTGTTTGATGTCCCGCAAGACATTCAAGTCCTGAGAGACGTTTGTTGAGGGCCGATTAATATTATAATTTTTCATAGTTTCGTGTGACACGATGGATGGGATCGTATTGTTCTGAATAGATTGGAAAATTAACACATACTCAGGGATTGACTCTGATGCAGACACAAGTTTGGATACTGTTCGCAACAAGGGTTCAAACTGTGAAAAGGCAGTAATGAGGTGGAAGGAACGTTTTAATTTCTTCTCCCTTTGTTAGTTAAAAGTACGGCAAGCTGGCAGTTTTTTGACACAGTACGCTAATGAGTTGTCATTAAAGTTATGAATGAATGAGAGCGCGAGAATGATCATATGGAGCGCTTGTGGGTGCATTGGTAAAAAGGACCTTTAGGACAACAGCAAAGAGGCTTATGATATGGTGCCACACAAAAATGACAGAAAAGGATATTTTAAGGCGATTGACACTGCATTACTAAAGACATGCCAGCCAGACTCCGGAAGCCTTGTTACGTGCTAACCGATATGAGTAAAGAGGGCAGACAACAGGATATTCAGGGGCAAAGGTTATAAGATAAGCAAGTGACCACATGAGCGAACGGGTACCGCGTGTTTGAATCCGACTGTTAAATATGTGATACACAACAATTTGATCTAACTGACTGCCCAGTTAATTGAAAACCGAAGGAACTGCAGATGCTGTAAACCAGGAACAAAAACAAAAATGCTGGAAAGGCTCAGCAGGTCCAGCAGCTTTTGTGAAGGCAAAAACAGTTCACGTTTAAGGTTTGTGTACAGGGTGCTCTGTGTTTTGGATTATTTACAGTGGGCTCTGTTTTCGGGTTTCTTTACAGAGGTCTCTGTGTTTTATGGACTCTTACTGGGTTCTCTGTCTTTTACATTTACTTCCCGAGGGACCTTTCTTAGGTTATATTTAAAGGGGTCTCTGTGCTTGAGTGTGTTTACAGGGGCTCTTTTTCGCGTTTGTTTAAATGAGATTCTGCGTCGGAGATTACTTACAGAAGGCTTTGTGTTTCACGGTTCATTTACAGGGATGTCTATGTTTTAGGGATTATTTATAGTGAGCTCCGTGTTTTACAGTTAAATGTAAGGGGTCTCTGTCTTCGGGTTTCTGTACGGGGGACTCTGTGTCTTCGGGTTTCTGTACCGGAGGTTCTATGTCTTCGGTTAGGAGTAGGGCTGAATCTCGGTTCGGTTTAGGCCTAAGGCTATGGTTAGTGTAGGGAAAGGATTGCGTTATATGGTTGAGGGTAGGTGTGAGGGCTGAGGCTCGAGTTAGAGGTAAGGTTAGGGTCAGCGTTGGGACTGAGGGTTATGGTTTTGGGCTGAGGTTGGACTTCGGGTTTACATGAGGGTTAGCATTCGGGCTGAATCTACGGTTAGGGCTATGGCTAATGTTATTTCTGAGGGTAGTATGGAAGAAAGCAGCTTCGCATACCCAGAGGCAGAGCTAGAGGGAGAGCAACTGTGTTTTCTACAGGAGGCACGGGAAGTATTGTAAACTTCAGAGGTCAAAAAATATTACAGATTAGTTTACAATTAAAGACTATTGTCCTGAGGGAGTGCCTCATTGTCAGAGGGTCAACCTGAGCTGTCCCACTTTGTTGTAGGTCAGTACTGAGGGAGTGCAACATTGTCAGAGGATGAAATTCAGGACTTTACCATTCACTGTATAAATCCTCACTCGGTTTGACTTTCGAAAGTGCACACCTGTATCTGTATACAATTGTATTTACCAATCCTCAGCCCAATTCCCCATCTGATCGAGAAGCCGCTGTAAATTATGGTAACGTTCTTTGCTATCAATGACATCTCCCACTTTTGCATTATCCACAAACTTACTCATCATGACTTGTACATTCACATCCAGATCATTCACATAAGTAACAAATAACAAAGGTTCCAGCACCGACCCCTGTGGCACACAACTGCTGCAATACCTCCAGTGTGGACCCTTTGACAATGAGGCACTGCTTCAATACTGAAGATCTGACAGTACTGACTATCTGACAATGAGGCACTCCCTCAGTCTGACATTCTCACAGTGCTGCAATCTTGTGGCACTCCAAAAAGTCTGACCCCTTGAGAATGAGACACTACCTCAAGATTGACCCTCTCACAATAATGCACCACAACAGTTTTGACCCTCTGGTGGTGCTGCGTTACCTCAATACAGACCATATACATGTGAGGCACTTCCTCAGTTCTTACCCGCTGACAATGAGGGGCTTCCTCATTATTGACTCTCTTCCTCTCCAGCAGTTCTATCCCTCTGACAGTGTTTCATTGATAGTAGGAACTGCAGATGCTGGAGAATCTGAGACAACAAGTTGTCGAGCTGGATGAACACAGCAGGCCAAGCAGCATCAGACGAGCAGGAAGGCAGACATTTCGGGCCTGGACCCTTCTTCAGAACTGGGGGAGGGGAAGGGAATTCTGAAATAAATAGGGAAAGAGGGAGAGGCGGATAGAAGATGGATAGAGGAGAAGATAGGTGGAGAGGAGACAGAAAGGTCAAAGAGGCGGGGATGGAGCCAGTAAAGGTGAGTTTAGGTGGGGAGTTAGGGAGGAGATAGGTCAGTCCAGGGAGGACGGACAGATCAAGGGGGCGGGATGAGGTTAGTAGATAGAAGATGGGGGTAGGGCTTGAGGTGGGAGGAGGGAATAGGTGGGAGGAAGGACAGGTTAGGGAGGCGGGGACGAGCTGAGCTGGTTTTGGGATGCGGTAGAGGGATGGGAGATTTTGAAGACTGTGAAGTCCTCATTGATACCATTGGGCTGCAGGGTTCCCAAGCGGAATATGAGTAGCTGTTCCAGCAACTTTCCAGTGGCACCGTTGTGGCACTGCAGGAGGCCCAGCATGGACATGTCGTCTGTGGAATGGGAGGAGGAGTTCAAATGGTTCGCGACTGGGAGGAGCAGTTTTTTGGTGCGACCCGAGCGTACGTGCTCTGCAAAGTGGTCCCCAAGCCTCCGCTTGGTTTCCCCGATGTAGAGGAGGCCAGAACGGGAACAGCGGATGCAGTATACCACATTAGCAGATATGCAGGTGGACATCTGCTTGATGTGGAAAGTCTTCGTGAGGCCTGGGTTGGGATTGAAGGCGGAGGTGTAGGGGCAGGTGTCGCAATTCCTTTGTTTGCAGGGAGAAGTGACGGGTGTGGTGGGGATGGAGGGGAGTTTGTAGCGGACAAGGGAGTCACGGAGAGAGTGGTCCCTCCGGAAAACAGATAAGGGTGGGGAGGGAAAACTGCCTTTGGTGGTGGGGTCGGATTGCAGATGGCGGAAGTGTCGGAGAGCTGCCAGATCTGCTGAGCTTTTCCAGCAATTATGTTTTTGTTCCTGATTCTGCTGCATCCGCAGTTCCTTTAGTTTTTACTGTGTTTTCATGATTATATGCAGGGGGCTCTGTATTTCAGGGTTTATACCCTGTGGCTCCTCTGTTTTAGGGTTTATTTACCAGGGGCTGATGAAGTTGTTTTGACTAACGTGCTTATTTCAGCGAGATAAGCATATCAGAAGAGTAAAATCTCAACTTCACCAAATGACACAACTTTTGATGCTGGTTGGTTTAAAATGCTTATTTCAGTTAATTAAGCACTTGAGAAGACTAAAATCTGAACTTCACAAAATGACTCAAGTTTTAATGTTGGTTTGACTGACATGCTTATTTCAGTGAGATAAACATTCAGAAATCAAAAATCTCAACTTCCGCATCTGACTTAGTTTTTGATGCATTTTTGACGAACATGCCTGTTTAACTCAGGTAAGCACTTCAGAAGACCAACATCACACTTCACCAAAAATGTTAGTTTTTGATGTTGATTTGAATGACATGCTTATTTCATGAGGTGAGCACTTCAGAATATTAAAATCTCAACTTCGCAAAATGACTCAACTTTTGATGTTGTTTTGACTTATATGCTTATTTCAGCGAGATAAGCACTTCAGAAGGCTAAAATCTCAACTTCACCAAAGGACATCACTTTTGATGCTGGTTAGACAAAAAATGCTTATTTCCGTGAGATGAGCACGACCGAAGTCAAAAATGTCAACTTCATCAAATGACTTGATCTTTAATGCTGGTTGGATTAAAATGCTTATTTCAGCGAGATAAGCACTTCAGAAGACAAAAATCTGAAATTCACCAAATGACTCAATTTTGATGTTAGTTTGAGTAACATGCTCATTTCAGCGAATTAAGCACCTCAGAAGATGAAAATCTCAACTTCACCAAAAGACAGAACTTTTGACATTGTTTTGACTGACGTGTTTTTTTTTAACGAGATAAGCATAGCAGAAGACCAAAATCTCAACTTCAACAAGACACTCAACTTTTTAAGCTTTTTTGATTAACATGCTTATTTCACTGGGAAGAGCACTTCAGAAGACCAAAATATGAACTTCACTAAATGACTCAATTTTTGATGTTGGCATGTCTAACAGTCTTCCTTCAGTGAAATAAGCACTTCAGAAGTGAAGAATCTCGACTTCACCAAATGACTCAAGGTTTGATGTTGATTGAGTAACATGCATATTTGAGTGAGATAAGCACATCAGAAGACCACAATCTGAACTTCACCAAATGAATTAATTTTTAATGCTGTTTTGACGAACATGCTTATGTCACTCAGATAAGCACTTCAGAAGACCAAAATCTGAACTTCACCAAATGACTAAATTTTTGATGTTAATTTGACTGACATGGTCATTTCAGGGAGTTAAGCACTTCAGAAGATCAAAAATTTCAACTTCAGCAAATGACTCAACGTTTGATGCTGTTTTGACTAACGTGCTAATTTCAGCGAGATAAGCATATCAGAAGACTAACATCTCACCTCCACCAGATGACCTAACTTTTGATGCTGGTTAAATTAAAAAGCTTCTTACAGCGAGTTGACACCTCAGAAACCAAAAATCTGAACTTCTCCAAATGACAAAATTTTTGATGTTCGTTTGACTAACATGCTTCTTTCAGCGAGTTAAGCACTTCAGAAGACCAAAATCTCAACTTCACAAAAACACTCAACTTTTGATGCTGGTTTGACTGAAATGCTTATTTCAGCGAGATAAGCATATCAGAAGACTGAAACCTCAACTTCTCCAAAGGATCAAACTTTTGATGCTGATTTGACTAAAATGCTTATTTCAGTGAGATAAGCACTTCAGAAGTCAAAAATCTCAACTTCACCAAATGACTCAACTTTTAATGCTGGTTGAAATAAAATGTCTATTTCAGCGAGTTAAGCTCTTCAGTCGACGACAATCTGAACTTCACCAAATGGCTCAAGTTTTGATGCTGGTTTGACTAACATGCTTATTTAAGTGAGATAAGCACTTCAGAAATCAAAAATTTCACCTTCACCAAATGGCATTGAGATTTTTGCCTTCTGAAGTTCATATCTCACTCAAATAAGTGTATTAGTCAAAACAGCATCAAAAGTTAGGTCATCTGGTGAAGGTGAGATTTTACTCTTCTGATATGCTTATCTCGCTGAACTAAGCACGTTTTTGAAAACAACATTGAGAGTTAGGTCGCTTGCTGAAATCGAGATTTTTTATTTCTGAAGTGCGTTTCTCACTGAAATAAGCAAGTTAGTCAAACCAACATCAAAACTTGAGTCATATTGTGAAGTTCAGATTTTGGTCGACTGAAGAGCTGAACTCGCTGAAAGAAGCATGTTAGACAAACGAACATCAAAAATTTTGTCATTTGGAGAATTTGAGATTTTCGCCTCTGAAACGGTTAAATCGCTGAAATAAGCGTTTTATTCAAACCAACATCAAAACTTGAGTCATTTGGTGAAGTTCAGATTTTGGTCTTCTGAAGTGCTTATCTGAGTGAAATAAGCATGTCAGTCAAAACAGCATCAACATTGAATTCATTTGGTGAAGTTGAGATTTTTGACTTCTGAAGTGCTTATCTCACTGAAATAAGCATTTTAGTCAAATCAGCATCAGAAGTTGAGTCATTTGGTGAAGTTGAGATTTTAATCTTCTGAAGTGTTTAACTCGCAGAAATCAGCATTTTCGTCTAACCAGAATCAAAAATCAAGTCATTTGGTGAAGTTCAGATTTTTGGCTTCTGAGGTGCTTAACTCGCTGAAAGAAGCATTTTAATTTAACCAGCATTCAAATTTAGGTCATTTGGTGAAGGTGAGGTTTTAGTCTTCTGATATGCTTATCTCGCTGAAATTACCACGTTAGTCAAAACAACGTCAAAAGTTGAGTCATTTGGTGAAGTTGAAATTTTTGATTTCGTAAGTGCTTATCTCACTGAAATAATCATTTTAGTCAAACCAACATCAAAACTTGGGTCATTTGGTGAAGTTCAGATTTTGGTCTACTGAAGAGCTTGACTGGCTGAAATAAGCATTTTATTCGAACCAGCATCAAAAGTTGAGTCATTTGGTGAAGTTCAGATTTTGGTCTACTGAAGAGCTCAACTCGCTGAAATAAGCATTTTATTCCAAAGAGCATCAAATGTTGAGTCATTTGGTGAAGTTGAGATCTTAGCCTTCTGAATTGCTGAAATCGCTGAAATAAGCTTGTTCGTCAAACCAACATCAAAACTTGAGTTATTTGTTGAAGTTCAGATTTTGGTCTTCTGAAGTGCTTAACTCGCTGAAATAAGCATTTTAATACAATCAGTAGTAAAAATTAAGTCATTTGGTAAAGTTGAGATTTTGGTCTTCTGAAGTGCTTCTCTCCCTCAAATATGCATGTTCCTCAAAACAACATCAAAACTTGAGTCATTTGGTGAAGTCGAGATTCT
>NW_025969972.1:1718-13237 GCF_021869965.1 Rhincodon typus | reverse complement strand
ATGTCACTGAAATAAGCATGTTCGTGAAAACAGCATGAAAAATAAAGCCATTTGGTGAAGTTGAGATTTTTGACTTCTGAAGTGCTTATCTCGCTGAAATAAATATTTTAGTCAAACCAGCATCAAAAGTTGAGTCATTGGTGAAGTTCAGATTTCGGCTTTCTGAAGTACTGACCTTACTGATATAAGCATGTTAGTCAAAACAGCATTCGAAATTAAGTCATTTGGTGAAGTTTAGATTTTTGAATTCTGAAGTGCTTATCTGAGTGAAATAAGCATGTTAGTTAAAACAGCTGGAAAAAAAATTTACTCATTTGATGCAGTTCAGATTTTGGTCTTCTGAAGTGCTTATCTCACTCAAATATGCATGGTACTCAAAACAACATCAAAAGTTGAGTCATTTGCTGAAGTCGATATTCTTCACTTCCGAAGTGCTTATTTCACTGGAGGAAGCCTGTTCGTTAATCCAACATCAAAATTTGAACCATTTAGTGAAGTTCAGACTTTGGCCTTCTGAAGTGCTTTTCCAACTGATATTAGCATGTTAGTCAAAACAGCATGAAAAGTTAAGTGTCTTGTTAAAGTTGAGATTTTGGTCTTCTGCTATGTTTATCTCGCAGAAAAAAGCACATTAGTCAAAACAATGTCAAAAATTGTGGCATTTGGTGAAGTTGAGATTTTGGTCTTCTGAAGTGCTTAACTCGCTGAAATAAACATTTTAATCCAACCAGCATTGAAAATTAAGTCATTTGGTAAAGTTGAGATTTTTGCCTACGGAACTGGTTAACTCCCTGAAATAAACATGTTATTCAAGCCAACATCAAAAGTTGAGTTATCAGGTGAAGTTGAGATTTGTGAATTCTGAAGTGGTTATCTCACTCAAATAAGCATGTTAGTCAAAACAACATTAAAAATTGAGTCATTTTGTGAAGTTCAGATTTTCGTCATGTCAAGTGCTTAACACACTGAAATAAACATTTTAGTCTGACCAGCATCAAAAATCAAGCCATTTGATGAAGTTGAGATTTTTGACTTCTGTAGTGCTCACCTCACTTAACCAAATGACTGTAGTTTTGATGATGGTTTGACTAACATGCGTATTAGATTGACAGAAGCATTTCCGAAGTCGAAAATCTCAACTGCACCGAATGACTCAACTTCTGATGTTGTTTTTACTAATATGCTTATTTCAGCGAGATAAGCACATCAGATGACTAAAATCCCAACTTCACCAAAGGACATAACTTTTGATGCTGGTTTGACTAAAATGCTTATTTCAGTGAGATGAGCACGACAGAAGTCAAAAATCTCAACTCAATCTCTGAGTGAAATAAGCACATTAGTCAAAACAGCATCAAAAATTAAGTCTGATTGTGAAGTTGAGATTTTTGATTTCTGAAGTGCTAATCTCACTAAAACAACCATTTTAGTCCAACCAGCGTCCAAAATTAGGTCCTTTGGTGAATTTGAGATTTTGGAATCCGAAGTGCTTATCTCACTCAAATAAACATCTTCATCAAACCAACATCAAAACTTGAGTCATTTTGTGAAGTTCAGATTTTGGTTTTCTGAAGTGCTTATGTCACTGAAATAAGCATGCTCGTGAAAACAGCATGAAAAATAAAGCTATTTGGTGATGTTGAGATTTTTGACTTCTGAAGTGCTTATCACACTCAAACAAGCATGTTAGTCAAACCAACATCAAAACTTGAGTCTTTTTGCTGAAGTTCAGATTTTAGTCTTCTCAAGTGCTTAACACACTGAAATTATCATTTATAGTCTAACCAGCATCAGAAATCAAGTCATTTGATGAAGTTGAGATTTTTGACTTCTGTAGTGCTCATCTCACTGAAATAAGCATTTTAGTCAAACCAGCATCAAAAGTTGTGTCATTTGGTGAAGTTGAGATTTTAGTCATCTGATGTGCTTATCTCGCTGAAATAAGCAAGTTAGTAAAAACAACATCAGAAGTTGAGTCATTTGGTGAAGTTGAGATTTTTGACTTCGGAAATGCTTCTGTCAATCAAATAAGCATGTTAGTCAAACCATCATCAAAACTACAGTCATTGGGTCAAGTGAGATATTGGTCTTCTGAAGTGCTTATCTGAGGGAAATAAGCATGTTCGTCAAAACAGCATCAAAAATTAAGTCACATGGTGAAGTTGAGATTTTTGATTTCTGAAGTGCTTATCTCACTGAAATAACCATTTTAGTCCAACCAACGTCCAAAATTAGGTCCTTTGGTGAAGTTGAGATTTTTGAATTCTGAAGTGCTTATCTCACTCAAATAAGCATGTTCGTCAAACCAACATCTAAACTTGAGTCATTTTGTGAAATTCAGATTTTGGTTTTCTGAAGTGCTCATGTCACTGAAATAAGCATGTTCGTGAAAACAGCATGAAAAATAAAGCCATTTGGTGAAGTTGAGATTTTTGACTGCTGAAGTGCTTATCTGACTCAAATAAGCATGTTTATCTGAACACTATCAAAACTTGAGTCATTTGGTGAATTTCAGATTTTAGTCTTCTCAACTGCTTAACCCACTGATATAAGCATTTTATTCCAACTAGCATCAAAAACCAAGTCATTTCATGAAGTTGAGATTTTCGTCTTCTGATATGCTTATCTCGCTGAAATGAGCACGTTCGTCAAAACAACATCAAAAGTTGAGTCATTTGTTGAAGTTAAGATTTTTGGCTTCTGAAATGCTTCTCTCAATCAAACAAGCATGTTAGTCAAACCATCATCAAAACTGCAGTCATTTGGTGAAGTTCAGGTTTTGGTTTTCTGTGGAGCTTAACTCGCTGAAATAAGCATTTTAAACCAACCAGCATCAAAAGTTGTGTCAGTTGGTGAAGTTGAGATTTTAGACTTCTGAAGTGCTTAACTCGCTGAAATAAGCATGTTCGTCAAAACAACATCAAAAGTTGAGTCATTTGGTGAAGTTGAGATTTTGATCTTCTGAAGTGCTGACCTCATGATATAACTAAGTCATTCAAACCAACATCAAAAACTAACTCTTTTGGTGAAGTGAGATATTTGTCTTCTGAAGTGCTTGTCTGAGTGAAGTAAACATGTTAGTCAAAACAGCATCAAAAATTAAGTCAGTTGGTGAAGTTGAGATTTTTGATTTCTGAAGTGCTTATCTCACTCAAATGATCATGTTAGTCAAAACAACATCAAAAGTTGAGTTATTTGGTGATTTCGAGATTCTTCACTTCTGAAGTGCTTATTTCACTGGCAGAAGCCTGTTAGTCAATCCAACATCAAAATTTGAGTCATTTAGTGAAGTTTAGATTTTGGTCTTCTGAAGTGCGTATCTCCCTGAAATAAGCATGTTTTCAAAACAGCATAAAAAGTTGAGTGTCTTGTTAAAGTTGAGATTTTGTTCTTCTGCTATGCTTATCACGCTGAAATAAGCATGTTATTCAAAAATACATCAAATGTTGATTCATTTGGTGAAGTCGAGATTTCTGACTTGTGAAGTCCTTATCTCACTCAAGTAAGCATGTCAGTCAAAACAACATTAATAATTGGGTCATTTGGTGAATTTCAGATTTTAGTCTTCTCAAGTGCTTTACTCACTGATATAAGCATTTTAGTCTAACCAGCATCAAACATCAAAGTCGTTTGATGAAGTTGAGATTTTTGACTTATGTAGAGCTCAACTCAATGAAATAATCATTTTTTGACAAACCAGCATCAAAAGGTCTGCCCGTTGGTGAAGTTGAGATTTTAGTCTTCGGATATGCTTATCTCGCTGAAATCAGCACGTTAGTCAAAAGATCATCAAAAGTTGAGTGATTTGGTGATGTTGAGATTTTTGATTTCTGAAGTGTTTATCTCACTGAAATAAGCATGTTCCTCAAACCAAAATCAAAACTTCAGTCATTTGGTGAAGTTAAGATTTTGGTCTACTGAAGACCTTAACTGGCTGAAATAAGCATCTAATTCCAACCAGCATCAAAAGTAGAGCCATTTGGTGAGTTGAGATTTTAGCTTTCTGAAGAGCTTAAATCGCTGAAATAAGCATGTTAGTCAAACCATCATCAAAACTTGAGTCATTTGTTGTAATTCAGATTTTGGTCTTTTGAAGTGCTCATCTGAGTGAAATAAGCATGTTAGTCAAAACAGCATAAAAAGTAAAGTCACTTGGTGAATTTGAGATTTTTTGACTTCTGACGTGTTTATCTCACTGAAGTAAACATTTAAGACATACCAGCATCAAAAGTTGAGTGTTTTCGTGAAGTTGCGATTTTGAACTTCTGACATGCTTATCTACCTGAAAAAAAGCACTTCTGTCAAAACAACATCAAAAATTGAATCATTTGGTGAAGTTCAGATGTATGTCTGCTGAAGTGCTTAACA
Organism: Rhincodon typus; assembly: GCF_021869965.1. Classification (NCBI taxonomy): domain Eukaryota; kingdom Metazoa; phylum Chordata; class Chondrichthyes; order Orectolobiformes; family Rhincodontidae; genus Rhincodon; species Rhincodon typus. Next base: position 8,869 of record NW_025969972.1, on the reverse strand, counting down.
CTCTGAAATAAATATTTTAATCCAAACGGCATCAAAAATTAAGTCATTTGGTGAAGTTGAGATTTTTGCTTTCAGAAATTCTTATCTCACTCAAATATGCAAATTAGTCAAAACAACATCAAAAGTTGAGTCATTTGGTGAAGTCGAGATTCTTCACTTCTAAAGTGCTTATTTCACTGAAGGAAGCCTGTTAGTCAATCCAACATCAAAATTTGAGTCAGTCAGTGGACTTCAGATTTTGTTCTTCTAAAGTGCTTATCTTACCGAAATAAGGATGTCATCAAAACAGCATAAAAAGTTGAGTGTCTTGTTATTTTGAGATTTTGGTCTTCTGCAATGCTTTTCTCACTGAAATAAGCACGTTAGTCAAAACAACATTAAAAGTTGTGTCATTTGGTGAAGTTGAGATTTTGATTTTCTGAAGTGCTTATCTCACTGAAATAAGCATGTTATTAAAAACAGCATTCAAAAAAATAATTCATTTGGTGAACTTGAGGTTTTTGACTTCTGAAGTGCTTATCTGACTCAAGTCAGCGTGTTAGTCTAACCAACATCAAAACTTGAGTCATTTGGGGAAGTTCTTATTTTGGCCTTCTGAAGTGCTTATCTCACTCAAATATGCATGTCACTCGAAACAACACAAAAGTTGAGTCATTTGGTGATTTCGAGATTCTTCACTTCTGAAGTGCTTGTTTCACTGGAGAAACCTGTTAGTCAATCCAACATCAACATTTGAGTCATTTAGTGAAGTTCAGGTTTTTTGTCCTCTGAAGTGCTTACCTCCCTGAAATAAGCATGTTATTCAAAACAACATCAAATGTTGAGTCATTTGGTGAAGTCGCGATTCTTCACTTCTGAAGTGCTTGTTTCACTGGAGAAACCTATTAGTCAATCCAACATCAACATTTGAGTCATTTAGTGAAGTTCAGATTTTTTGTCTTCTGAAGTGCTTACCTCCCTGAAATAAGCATGTTATTCAAAACAACATCAAATGTTGAGTCATTTGGTGAAGTCGCGATTTCTGACTTGTGAAGTCCTTATATCACTCAAATAAGCATGTTCGTCAAAACAACATTAATAATTGGGTCATTTGGTGAATTTCAGATTTTAAACTTCTCAAATTCTTTATTCACTGAAATAAACATTTTAGTCTAACCATATTCTAAAATCAAAGTCGTTTGATGAAGTTGAGATTTTTGAATTCTTTAGAGCTCAACTCAATAAAATAAGTATTTTTTGACAAACCAGCATCAAAAGTTATTTCCGTTGGACAATTTGAGATTTTGGTCTTCGGATATGCTTATGTCGCTGAAATAAGCACGTTACTCAAAACAACATCAAAACTTCAGTCATTTGGTGAAGTTAAGATTTTGGTCGACGAAAGACCTTAAATCGCTGAAATAAGCATTTTATTCCAACCAGCATCAAAAGTTCAGTCATTTGGTGAGTTGAGATTTTAGCCTTCTGAAGTGCTCAAATTGCTGAAGTAAGCATGTTAGTCAAATAATAATCAAATTTGAGTCATTTGGTGATATCAGATTGTGGTATTCTGAAGTGCATATCTCACTGAAATAAGCATGTTAGTCAAAACAGCATTAAAAATTAAGTAATTTGGTGAAGTTGATATTTTTGACTTCTGAAGTGCTTATCTCACTGAAATGAGCATTTTAGTCATACCAGCATGAAAAGTTGAGTGTTTTGGTGAAGTTGCGCTTCTGGTGTTCTGATATGCTTATCTAACTGAAATAAGCACGTTAGTCAAAACAACATCAAAAATTGAGTTATTTGGTGAAGTTCAGATTTATGTCTCCTGAAGTGCTGATATCACTCAAATATACAAGTTAGTCAAAACAGCATCAAAATGTAAGGCATTTGGTGCAGTTGCGATTTTAATCTTCTGGCGTGCTTATCTCAAAGAAATCAACACGTCATTCAAACCAACACCAAAAACCAACTCATTTGGTGAAGTTGAGATATTGGTTTGGGGATGTGATTACCTGAGTGAAATAAGCATGTTAGTCAAAACTGCATCAATAATTAGGTCATTTGATAAAGTTCGAGATTTTTGAATTCTGAAGTCCTTATCTCACTCAAACAAGCATGTTAGTCAAACAAACATCGAAACTTGAGGCATTTTGTGAAGTTCCGATTTTGGCATTCTGAAGTGCTTATCTCAGTGAAATAAGAATTTTAATTCAACCAGCATCAAAAATTATGTCATTTGGTGAAGTTGAGATTTTTGAATTCTGAAGTGATTATCACACTCAAACAAGCATGTTCGTCAAACCAACATCAAAACTTGAGTCTTTTGCTGAAGTTCAGATTTTGGTCATCTCAAGTGCTTAACTCGCTGAAATAAGCATTTTAAACCAACCAGCATCAAAAATCAAGTCATTTCCTGAAGCTGAGATTTTTGACCGCTGTCGTGCTCATCTCACTGAAATAAGCACGTTAGTCAAAACAACATCAAAATTTGTGTCAGTTGGTGAAGTTGAGATTTTTGCTTTCTGAAATGCTTCTGTCAATGAAACAAGCATGTTAGTCAAACCATCATCAAAACTACAGTGATTTGGTCAAGTTCAGGTTTTGGTTTTGTTTAGAGCTTAACTCGCTGAAATAAGCATTTTAATCTAACCAGCATCAAAAGTTGTGTCATTTGGTGAAGTTGAGATTTTAGACTTCTGAAGTGCTTAACTCGCTGAAATGAGCATGTTAGTGAAAACAAGATCAAAAGTGGAATCATTTGGTGAAGTTGAGATTTTGTTCTTCTGAAGTGCTTACTTCATGAAATAAGTATGTCATTCAAACCAAAATCAAAAACTAACTCATTTGGTGAAATGAGATATTGCTCTTTTGAAGTGCTTGTCTGAGTGAAATAAGCATGTCAGTCAAAACAGCATCAAAAATTAAGTCAGAAGGTGAAGTTGAGATTTTTGATTTCTGAAGTGCTTATCTCACTGAAATAAGCATTTTAGTCCAACCAGGGTCCAAAGTTAGGTCCTTTGGTGAAGTTGAGATTTTTGACTTCTGAAGTGCTTATCTCTCTCAAATAATCATGTTAGTCAAACCAACATCAAAACTGGAGTCATTTGGTGAAGTTGAGATTTCAGTCTTTGCATATGCTTATCTCGCTGAAATAAGCATTTTACTCAAATCAGCAAAAAAATTTGAGTGTCTTGGTGAAATTGTGATTTTGATCTTCTAAGATGCTTATCTCGCTGAAATAAGCACGTTAGTCAAAACAACATCAAAAGTTGAGTCATTTGGTGAAGTTGAGACTTTGATCCTCTGAAGTGCTTAACTCGCTGACATAAGCATGTTAGTCAAACCAACATCAATAATTGAGTCATTTGGTGAAGTTCAGATTTTGGTCTTCTGAAGTGCTCATCTCGCTGAAAGAATCATTTTAAACCAACCAGCCTCAAAAATTATGTAATTTGGTGAAGGTGAGATATTTGATTTCTGAAGTGCTTAACTCACTTACATAAGCATGTCAGTCAAAACAGCATGAAAGATTAAGTCATTTGGTGAAGTTGAGATTTTTGACTTCTGAAGTGCTAATCTGACTCACATAAGCATGTTAGTCCAATCAACATCAAAACTTGAAACATTCGGTGAAGTTCAGATTTTGGTCTTCTGAACTGCTTATCTCACTGAAATAAGCATTTCAGTCAAATCAGCATCAAAAGTTGGATCATATGGTGAAGTTGAGATTTTGTTCTTCTGAAGTGCCTACCTCATGAAATAACTATGTCATTCAAACCAAAATCAAAAACTAACTCATTTGGTGAAGTGAGATATTGGTCTTCTGAAGTGCTTGTCTGAGTGAAATAAGCAAGTCAGTCAAAAGAGCATGAAAGATTAAGTCATTTGGTGAAGTTGAGATTTTTGACTTCTGAAGTGCTAATCTGACTCAAATAAGCGTATTAGTCTAACCAACATCAAAACTTGAAACATTCGGTGAAGTTCAGACTTTGGTCTTCTGAACTGCTTATCTCACTGAAATAAGCATTTCAGTCGAATCAGCATCAAAAGTTAGGTCCTTTGGTGAAGTTGAGATTTTGTTCTTCTGAAGTGCCTACCTCATGAAATAACTATGTCATTCAAACCAAAATCAAAACTAACTCATTTGGTGAAGTGAGATATTGGTTTTCTGAAGTGCTTATCTCACTGAAATAAGCATTTCAGTCAAATCAGCATCAAAAGTTAGGTCATTTGGTGAAGTTAAGATTTTAGTCTTCTCATATTCTTATCCTTGTGAAACAAGCATTTAAGTCAAACCAGCATCAAAGGTTGAGTGCCTGGGTGAAATTGAGATTTTGGTCTTCTGAAATGCTTATCTTGCTGAAATAAGCACGTTAGTCAAAACAACATCAAAAGTTGAGTCACTTGGTGAAGTTGAGATTTTGATCCTCTGAAGTGCTTAACTCGCTGAAATAAGCTTTTTTCTTCAAACAAACATAAAAAAAGTGTCATTTGATGAAGTTCAGATTTTAATCTTCGAAGTGTTTAACTCGCAGAAATAAGCATTTCAGTCTAACCTATATCAAACATGAAGTCATTTGATGAAGGTCAGATTTTTTGCTTCTCTGGTGCTCAACTCGCTGAAATAAACATTTTAATTTAACCAGCATCAAAAGTCAGGTCATCTCGTGTAGGTGAGATTTTAGCCTTCTGATATGCTTATCTCGCTGAATTAAGCATTTTAGTCAAACGAACATAAAAAATTGTGTCATTTGATGAAGTTCAGATTCTTCACTTCTGAAGTGTTTAACTCGCAGAAATAAGCATTTTCGTCTCATCTGAATCAAAAATCAAGTCATTTGGTGAAGTTCAGATATTTTGCTTATCTGGTGCTTAACTCGCTGAATAAGCATTTTAATTTAACCAGCATCAAAAGTTAGGTCATCGGGTGCAGGTGAGATTTTAGTCTTCTGATATGCTTATTTCGCTGAAATAAACACGTTAGTCAAAACAACATCAAAACTTGAGTCATATGGTGAAGTTGAGATTAATGATTTCTGAAGTGCCTATCTGACTGAGATATGCATGTTAGTCAAACCAATATCAAAACTTAAGACACTTGGTGAAGTTCAGATTTTGGTCTACTGAAGAGCTTAACTCGCTGAAATAAGAATTTTATTGCAACCAGCATCAAAAGTTGAGTCGTTTGGTCAAGTTGAGATTTTAGCCTTCTGAAGTGCTGAAATCAGTGAAATATGCATGTCAGTCAAGCCAACATTAAAAATTGAGTCATTTGGTGAAATTCAGATTTTAGTCTTCTCAAGTGCTTTACTCACTGAAATAAGCATTTTAGTCGAACCAGCATCAAAAATTAAGGCATTGATGAAGTTGAGATGTTTGACTTCAGACGAGGTCATCTGAATGAAATAAGCATTTTTTGTCAACCAGCATCAAAAATTATTTCCTTTGGTGACGTTGAGATTTTAGTCTTCTGATATGCTTATCTCCCTGAAATAAGCACGTCAGACAAAACGACATCAAAAGTTGAGTCATTTGGTGGAGTCGGCAGTTTTGAATTCTGGAACGCTTATTTCACACAAATAAGCATGTTACTCAAACCATCATCAAAACTAGAGTCTTTTGGTGAAGTTCAGGTTTTGGTGTTCTGAAGATCTTAACTCGCTGAAATAAGCATTTTAAACCAACCAGCATCATAAGTTGTGGCATTTGTGAAGTTGAGATTTTAGCTTTCTGAAGTGCTTATCTGAGTAAAATAAGCATGTTCGTCAAAACAACATCAAAAGTTGAGTCATTTGGTGAAGCTGAGATTTTGATCTGCTGAAGTGATGTAATGAAATAAGCATGTCATTCAAACCAAGATCAAAAATTCACCTTTTTGGTGAGGTGAGATATTTATCTTCTGAAGTGCTTATCAGAGTTAAATAAGCATGTTAGTCAAAACAGCATCAAAAATTAAGTCAGATGGTGAAGTTGAGACATATGATTTCTCAAGTGCTTATCTCACTGAAATAAGCATGTTAGTCAAAACAGCATGTCAAATTAAGACATTTGGTGAAGTTGAGATTTTTGACTTCTGAAATGCTTATCTGCTTGAAATAAGCATGTTAGTCTGAGCAATATCAAAACTTGAGTCATTTGGTCAAGTTCAGATTTTGGTCTCCTGAAGTTCTCATCTGAGTGAAATAAGCATGTTAGTCAAAACAGCATCAACATTGAAGTCATTTGGTGAAGTTGAGATTTTGATCTTCCGAAGTGCTTAACTCGCTGAAATAAGCATTTTAGTCAAACGAACGTAAAAAATTGTGTCATTTGATGAAGTTCAGATTTTAATCTTCTGAAGTGCTTTCCTCGCAGAAATAAGCATTTTAGTCTCACCAGAATCATAAATCAAGTCATTTGGTGAAGTTCAGAATTTGGGCTTCTGAGGTGCTTAAATCGCTGAAATAAGCATTTTAATGTTAACAGCATCAAAAGTTAGGTCTTCTGGTGAAGTTGAGATTTTAGTCTTCAGATATGCTTATCTCGCTGAAATAAGCATGTTAGTCAAAACAATATCAAAAGTTGACTCATTTGGTGAAGTTGAGATTTTTGATTCTGAAGTGCTTACCTCACTGAAATAAGCATGTTAATCAAACGAACATCAAAACTTGAGTCATTTCGTTAAGTTCAGATTTTGCTCTACGGAAGAGCTTAACTCGCTGAAATAAGCATTTTAAACTGGGCAGCATCAAAAGTTGTGTCATTTGGTGAAGTTGAGATTTTAGCCTTCTGAAGTGCTAACCTCGCTGAAATAAGCATGTTAGTCAAAACAACATCAAAAACTAACATTTTTGGTGAAGTGAGATATTGTTCTTTTGAAATGCTTATCCACGCGAAATAAGCATGGTAGTCAAAACAACAACAAAAATTATGTCAGATGGTGAAGATGAGATTTTTGATTTCGAAGTGCTTATCTGACTGAAATAAGCATTTTAGTCCAACCAGTGACCAAAGTTAGGTCCTTTGGTGAAGTTGAGATTTTTGACTTCAGAAGTGCTTATCTCACTCAAATAATCATACTAATCAAACAAACGTCAAAACTTGAGTCATTTGGTGAAGTTCAGATTTTGGTCTTCTGAAGTGCTTATCTCACTGGAATAAGCATGCTAATCAAAACAGCATGAAAA